>NC_056732.1:416222236-416269736 GCF_019279795.1 Protopterus annectens
ATGGTGGAATGGAAGGGAAGTGAAGGCTGTAATCCATCGAGCAAGTGGCAACAACTTTTGTTCACTAGAGTGAAAAAGTGGAAGAGAGGCGAAGGCTGGAGTCCACCGTGGCAGTGCAACAAAAGAAAGCCACATCAGGAATACAAAATGATGGACAAGAAGGTACATCAAAACAGGTTTTTCACACATTTCCAATAAAACTGAATACTTCAGAGAGACAATTACAGAGAGGCAGGTCATACAGCATGAACCTCAACAAAAGGAAAATACCTACAAGCCCTCATATCTCTCAAGTGTACCTCATTACGTGGAATGTTCCTCATTTGGGGTCTGAAAAAGTTCATGTTCCTCGAAGTTCCACATTGACAGGGTCTGTCACACATTTAGTGTTAGCAGCAGTTTTACTGATATCAATGGTAAATAGAACTGAATCATATTATTTAATTAACAGACCTGTTCTAATAAGTAAAAACATCACATTTTAGCCATCCTATGAGCTTCCTAGATGAAGTTGTTAGTAAGCCATTAGTAAGTGTTCCACATTTTGCCCATTTGTTCCACATTACGAGAGGCAGTGTTCCTCATTTTGGAGATGGAAGGTTGAGAGCTATCCTCCAGCCTTGGGTGTATCCAAGAAGGCATGGAGAAAGGAAGTATAGTTTTAAATATTTCCTCAAGGAATCTGACTGAACATGAAAGAAATGTATTGGAAAGGGGACTTTCTTTTATTCCATCACAACGGACTGAGGTAACTGATACCATTTTAGATTTGCACATGTTTGGTAGGAATGTTTTGCTAAAAATGCTTTTTAAAAATCAGGGTGGTGAGCCTAAATATGTAAATGTATATAAGAAACCTAGTTTATTTATTCCACTCAGCCATCCAGTTATTGATGTTTTTATTAACATTTGTGAAAATGAAATATTTGAAAATGTGAATGGTAAAAACAGAACTAAAACTTTCTCCAATTTTAGCAGGGATGAATGGAATGCTTTAAAACAATTACAGTCTGACAAAAATGTTATCATTAAGCAAGCAGATAAAGTTGGCCCTGTAGTTTTAATGGATAAAATGTATTATGACACAGCGATGTATGAAATGCTACAGGATACCTCTGTATATGAAAATATCAGCCAAGCTGATATGGAGGGGATGTTATCACGATTGGATGGGATATTATATGATTGTTTATTAGATAATACCATCTCAAATGAGCTATATGATTACTTTAAGGTAAAAGAACCTCTAGTGCCTTGCATACATGGTCTGCCGAAAATCCTTAAGGATGTATATCAACCTACTTTAAGACCTATAGTGTCAGGACATAACTGGTCTACAGAGTCTGTCTCCATATATGTTGAGAAGAATTTAAGAATGTTAGTAAATAAGAACAGGAATATTCTAAGAGACTCTAAGCAATTGTTGCAGGACCTATATGTGTTTAATAATGCATATGAAAGACAAGATGGAAATCTTCTATTAGTGACACTAGATGTATGCTTGTTGTTTACTTGTATTCCGAATACAACTGATTAAGATTTTATTAAAGACAATATTTGCTGGAAGAGAAGATGTGATGGAAAAAAAAATAGATCTAATATGCTTATTAATGGAGTTAGTTTTAACCAATAATGTGTTGAGTTTTGATGGTAAGTTATATAAGCAGAAAGATGGTGTGGCCATGGGGACGGCAAGTGCAAATAGCTATGCCATTCTCGTCATGGCCACATGGGAAAACAGGAATGTGCTTATTAATGAAAGATGGCCCCAGATCCAATTTTATAAACGGTTTGTTGATGACCTCTTCCTGTTATGGAGTGTTGATGATGGAACATTAAAAGAATTCACTACAGAAATTAATAACAGCACTGACTTTCTAAAATTTGAGATGAAATACTCTAGACAGGAAATAGAATTTCTTGATGTAATGATTAGTATGGATGATGTGAATGGGATAACCACCAAGTTGTTTAGGAAGAAATGCCATAGAAATACTTTACTCCATAGAAGCAGTATGCATCCAGGACATATCTTTAAGAATGTAGTAAAAGGGCAAACCCTTAGGACTTCAAGGCTAACAGCCAGGGATGATGAATTTAAGGAAGAACTAACTAGTCTGAAACGCAGATTTAATGAAAGGGGTTATACTGATAGTATGACCTCAGGTATCCTGGATGCATCTACTTCATGGACAGATAGTATAGGTAAGCCATATTTTTCAATGCCCAATAATAATAGAACAGGTTATGTTCAACATAAAAAGGAATCTATTAGATTCTCTACTTATTTTACCAGCGATGTGAATATAGTAGCCAATGTGATAAAAAAGAACTGGAATATATTAACACAGAATCCAGAAATCAAACAAGTCATAGGGGAAAATCCAAGTTTTATATTTAAGAACAGGAAATCTTTGAAAAGGATGTTATGCTATCCACATCCTAATAAGGAACAAGATATGGCAGGAGTAAAAGGGACGGTTCTTTGTGGTAGATGCAATCAATGTATATACATAAATCATGAGAATGTATTTACACATCCAGACACTAAGCGAATATATGATTTTAGTGTAGCAGCCAACTGTAACACAAACCATGTGGTCTACTTGGCTGTCTGTCAGAAATGTTCTGCATTTTATGTGGGCAAGACTGACAGACAGCTAAGATTTAGAATTAGGGAACACTTATTAAATATTAGGAATGGTGTTGCCACTAATGCGTTAGCCAAACATGTGTCCTCTGAAGGCAATGACCATAATTTTATGTTCTCAGTTATTGAGAGAATTATTCCTAATGAGAGAGGTGGTGATATAAGGAACCATACAGAGACCTCTGAAACTAGGTGGATTATCAGATTAAGAGCTAATAAAGGAAAGGGCCTTAATGATAGAATACCCTTGAAACCAGTTTTGAAGAATAGGAGGTTGTTCAAATGAAATTAAATTATTTTAATGAAAGACAGATAAACATATTAAATATATATTTTAACCATTTTTAACTAATTCATTTTTAACTAATGCAATTTATGTTACAATATTTATTACGTATCTATACTTGAAATGTTTTCCAGTATGACTTTGTACATATTGTAGAATGACTGGTTTTACTTTAAGTGCTAATTACTTCAAGCATTAATTGGTTTGATTTGATTGGTTTGAATACTGTTTAAATATAGTTGAGTAGGAAGTGTTTGTTTGAAGGTCTGAAGAAGTGATATGTGTATCATGAAAACGCTTACCTGAGTGAATAAATTTACCTTGGATTTTACCTACCTTTTATTTATCCTTGGACTGTGTTTAAACTAGGACATTCTGTGCCTTGGTTGCTTCACCATTTCTTTGTGGATTTTTATACAAACATAAATAAATAAGTAAACAAATAAAGAGACACAAACAAACTAATAAACTGACTATACCTTGACATAGGAGGTACAGCTACAGCTTCAGAGAGATGACTGCTATATTCAAGTCTCACCTGTAAGGCCAAGGAAATGATCATTATGAAATTAGTATACAAGCATGTAGGTGACTGAAATGAGTAATAATGGCCAAACACTGCACATTCCTTATCTAGGCATTGGAAAACCATTTGATACCTTCCCATACTGGGGTATCGTAGATAAACTCTCCCAGCTAAATGTCAGTCCCTATGTTTCTTTGATACAGTCTCCATATAAAGCAATATTCTTCTATTATTCTAGCCAAATTTAGTTTGGATGAATGGATAGGTAACTTCAAATTCAGCCCCGGTCTAGCATTCTTATCCCTCATGGATAGGGGAAACATATAAATGTCCATACATATTCTTGTTTGGCCTATCTCTGGGTTATTTCTGTGCAAAATGTAATGGCTAAAAACTACCATGGGAATGTAAAGCTAGGCTTGGATTCTCAAAGATCAATAGCCTTGTAAGTATATTTGAAACTATGACCCAGAGAAAGAGACAGCAATCTATGCCAAACACATTGCTCATTCTGACTGTTCATATTATAGACTCAAATGAACTCACAAATCTGCCACGAGCAAGTGATTAGAATGTGTCAATCTGGAGCACAGCATGGTGTATGACAATATATTTTAAGTAGCTGTGAAGTCAATTGTCAATATTTTGCTAGTATGCAAAGCAAGTTCCATAAGTTTTGTTGCCAATTCTTATTGAGTAACAGGCTGTTACACAGCTGGTTTGATGTTATGAAATAGTTACCATTTTAAAATCAGCATATGGTACTGTTTCCCAATGATATGTGTTAATATTTTAAATGGAAATGTGTCATATGTTCTGCTTAATTTCTGCAATGAAATGATACAAGGCACAGATGGCCAATGAAGTGATTATCAGGTACTTCACAACTAAACCATAACTGCTTAGTCAAACGTCACTGATGACTAAATTACCATTGCAATTACTCTAATGTGTACAATGGCAGACAGCTGTGCTTTGCATTATAACATACCAGATAAGGTGAAAGCACACAGCTATGCAACATCATATCTGGGCAATCATCTCACTGTTACCCGAGACCTTCCAAAATTACAAGAGGAGAACATTCTACTAATCAAACTGTCAAAGTGCTGAAAAAAAAGCAAATAAGAAATATTCAGCATCTACCATTTCACAGATATGCAGAAAACACAAGGGTACTGTCAACTACATACGTGTGGCAAACTGTAAGAAGTTAATGTGGGAATTTATTCCTTCCGAATGTCAGAACAAATTAAGGTTTCATCAGTGAATGAAGATGCTAAATACATACTTCCACAAAACACACATAACATTCAGATCTTTTTGTATTTAAAACTTTGGCAGAAATATTATGAAATCTATGTGGTATCAAAAATTCAGAAATATAAACCCAATTAAGAACCTTATTTTTCTCTCTGTTCTTTAAATCCAGATGTACATTATCTGAAAATGTCAAAGCTGTTACTTAGTAGTCTGAAATATAACAAGACAGGTATCTTATGCTGTTAACGACTGTCCCATAGTAAAGTGAATAACCATTTAACAATTTGCAATATATTTGTTTATGGTTTAATTTATTTTACTCATCTAAATTATTACACATTTTGTGGCTTGTTGAAAATTATGTAAGGCATGCTAAACTGTTCATGATTAACAAAAACCTTAACATGACTAAAAAATAATTCACCTGGTGCAGAATTATGATGTATTGTCTGAACACATGAATTAAATGCAGCATTATGCATTGATTAAATCATATTGTACTATTTCAGCACATGAATGAACGAAAGTTGAATATTTAGTGATTAATTTAACTGCTGATTTATCCCGCAGTTAATATTCCAGTCTGTCTGCTAACGTATGTCTGTATATTTTCCACTACTGAGTTATTGAGCTTGGAGACCAGAGAAGCAGTAAAGTGAAAAACTCAAAAAGAAGCCTTCTTAGGCCCTGGCATCTTTTTATGTTTGGGAAGCTCAAGGCAATGTATGATGAGCCTTTATCCTGTAGTCTCAATGCAATCTTTATTTCCATGAATTTAATTGTTTTGATGACTTAAGCAGACTGTATGCTAGTCCACTGATCATTTTCAACAAAAGGGTTGCAGGCATGTTACCACAATTACAAAGTTCATGACATAATGGCCTTTAAGAAGCTTGACTGAAATTACCTTATGTTGATATTTGCACTTCTCATATGTGTGTATGTGTATGTGTATATGTATGTATGAATATACTTAATTATTTGCATTTGTTAACCAATAATTTCTAGTGGGGAAGCCTTATTTCTAGTAGAAACACAGGGATACAACTTCAAGACAGGAAAATATCATGTAATCAGCAAGTTACAGAAACATTATACAGCCAATTAATAGATATTACGTAGTCTTAATAACTCACATAACATAATCCTTAAAACAGTAATGTCAACAACTATATGATATATTTGAATGCTTTAGGTGCAGAGCATTTTTAAATGAAAATGATAGAAAAGTAGCAAAAGATGATGCTGAACGTGGGAAATAGAGATGCACCCATATTAACATAGCTTAAGTAAGATAACAGATATCATAGCTCCACAGAATGCAGGCTATTACGCTAGCATAGCTTAAGTAAGTTATCAGATATCATAGATCCACAGAATGATGGCTGTTACGCTAGCATAGCTTAAGTAAGATAATAGATATCATAGCTCCACAGAATGCAGGCTATTACGCTAGCATAGCTTAAGTAAGTTATCAGATATCACAGAGCCACAGAATGGTGGCTATTATGCTAGCATAGTTTAAGTAAGTTATCAGATATAGAGCCAGAGAATGATGGCTATTACGCTAGCATAGCTTAAGTAAGTTTTTAGATATCATAGAAGCAGAGAATGATGGCTATTATGATAGCATAGCTTAAGTAAGTTATCAGATATCATAGAGCCACAGAATGGTGGCTACTATGCTAGCATAGCTTAATAAGTTATCAGATATCATAGAGCCAGAGAATGATGGCTATTATGCTAGCATAGCTTAAGTAAGTTTTTAGATATCATTCTCGTCTGGAACGCCTTCTGTGTGGAGTCTGCATGTCCTCCCCGTGGACGAGTGGTGTTCGAAAGACATGTGTGAATAGGCGTGCCTTCGTTGAAGGTTGGGTGATGGGCTGGCACCTCGGCACTGTAAAAATCTACTGCCAATCATTAGCGGACTGGAGTTCCGCTGTGGTAACCCCTAACCGGGAAAAGCCGAAAGAAGAAGAAGAAGAACAGAAGCAGAGAATGATGGCTATTATGATAGCACAGCTTAAGTAAGTTATCAAATATCAGAGAGCTACAGAATGATGACTATTACACTAGCATAGCTTAAGTAAGTTATCAGATATCATAAGCCACAGAATGATGGCTATTATGCTAGCATAGCTTAAGTAAGTTATGAGATATCATAGAGCCACAGAATAATGACTATTACACTAGCATAGCTCAAGTACGTTATAAGATAACACAGAGACACAGAATGATGGCTATTACCCTAGTATAGCTTAAGTAAGTTATCAGATATCATAGAGCCACAGAATTATGGCTATTACACAAGGGTTATATAGAAGTGGCAGAGTAAGGAATGCTTAAGGAAGGTAAAACAAAGCTATTTTCACCCTTAAAATAACTAAACTATAATAATCCTGCAGAATTCTGGAAATCTGTAAACAAGCTATTTGGTCACTCTTAAAAGATCAGCATAAAATGCAGTAGACCTTACAATGTCTAAGGATATAGTTAACAAGATTGCTGAATTTTTTCTACTACATAAAAATACCCAAGCCTGTTTGCATTGTTATCGGATCAATGGGCACATATTTTATTGGACAAATAACAAACAACAGACCTGTATTCAATTTTATTTTAACTACTAGAACAACAATCAGAAAGATGATAAATGAAATTAAGCAACATATCTTCTTTGATATTTTAACTTCTTTCTAGCATACTTAAATAAATGGCACTCACATAGTTGTACGAATAATGAAACTAAAAACCAGATATGTAAAGGAAGGCAAATTACCAGAAATATGGATACAAGCTAAGGTTATGCCACCTATCAAAGACTGTGATCTGAGCAAAGTTGACAACTGCAGACCAATTTCACACTGTCTGAAGTCCTAGAATGTTCTTAATCAGTTAGTAAGTCTTCTGCTGGACATTAACTTACTAACCCACACACACAGCATGGTTTTATGCCTGGTAATAGCACCAAAAATGCCCTGCTATAATAGTAGACCATACTTGTATGAACCATGACAAAAGACAAATCTCTGCTGTATATTTTCTATTTGTTTCCAAAGCCTTTGATGTTAAGAAGCATCCTTTACTCATTAAAAGGTTTTACAGCCTTGGATAGTCCTCCACTATTTTGCAACAGCTTGAAAACTGCTTAAAACATTGCAGCTATTTGGTACAATAGCAATATATATTTTCTAGCACCAACATAAAACATGCTTGTGGTCTCCATGGACCCTTACTTATACTACTGCTTTTCAACATTTGCATGACCCCAGTGCACTTCCACATTAATGGAAAATAAATTTTCCAGCACACAGATAACTGTATATTATCTGTTGAAGGGACACCCCAACCCCATGTGCAAAAATGGGGAAAAGGGCTTATGGGTGGGTGGATGGATGGATACAGATAACTCAACCCTTCAGAATTCAGTAAATGAGCTACAAGGCCTGATATCTGAGTTTTTCATCAGTTTTGTACCACTAACTTACTGGATAAAACAAAAACAAAAAAAAAAACTAATAGTAAATATTAAAAACTCCTTATCATTCAAAAACTACTTCAGAACTCTATCCTATAGCAAAGTGAAGCAATGCAAGGAGATTCAGAATCTGCTGAATTAATGCAATCTTTGTAATACCTTGGTCCAGCTACTGATCACAAACTAAACTTTAAGGAACATATTAATGCAATGGTAAAAGACACCCAGAAAAAGCTAGGTGCACTTATAATTTCTTATATCTGGAGTCAAGGAATAGGATGCCATTGTTATTGTTACCTAAACTAATATGTGGCATGGTTGCCCTGGTAAACCTTAAAACGTCTGTATTTTCCAAAAAAAGCAGTTATATACAATATGTTTGCCAGAGCTGCAGCACATCTGTCTTCAAACACCAAGAACTGAGTAATTCTAGAGAAACTGAATTGGATTACTGTTAAGAAGCAAGGAAAACTACCTGCAAATGACATTTGTCAGCTCATTGATTCATAGTCAGCCCCCCCAGCATCAAATAATATAACATAGCACACTACCAGTACAGACCTACAGTCATCCAATCAGGACTACTTGAATGCACATGCAATCTATTGAAAGACAGTCAGAAAGGCAGCTAGTTAATACCTCCCACCAGAATAGATGAATCAATTTCGCTAACTCAGAGCCATAGCCATGTTCCATTACTTAAAAATTCTGCCAAAATGCATATCTTAATTTTTGACGCCTGTATCTCTTGTCACCAATATATAGATGATGTCAAATAAATGACCATGGTCCGCTATGAACAGCAATGAATCTTCCTTAAAATATTATACTGCTTCCTTTTAGTATTCCTCTTATTCAGCTGGCAGCTTACTCAGGCTAGTTAGATTCATTTCCTATTTCTCTATCATATCCAATTCCTACTTCTCTCTCTCTCTGTACTTTCCAGGAGATGCCTCATCTCCCTTATAAGTAACATTCTGTTTTTTCCTCCTCTCACTGCTACTCTGCCTCTGTAACACTTGCAGCCTTTTCTCTTATTTCCCCTGTTATTGCACCGTGCATATATTTGTATATAATATACATATAAATCAGTTTATATATATATACGATTTTGCTACTACTTTATGATTTTGCTTGTTTAGTACTTTAAATAAATTAAGCATTGTCTTATTCTGTTCATAACAAATGGTGTATAGCTCCCAAGTCTACTGCATTTCAAAGGAGTTTCCATTTTTACAGTTAAAACTCCAGCCAGCCCGCCCACAAACTGATTGTTTTTGTGGTCAATACATTTAAGTTAGAGGATTCAAGTGGAGGAAGATTATCATTAGCACATGCAGATGCCAGTAGTCAGGCTGAGTTTATTTCTCTCCCGTTACAACAGTGGGCAAGATATATACTTTCTCTGTTAGTATAATTAATGAAATCTGACATTGACTTATGCTGTATCTCCCATGATATGCTGTCTGCAACATTCAAAGGGACATGGAATTGGAGGGTGGTACCAAGACAGTAACTACTGAATGTCCAAATTTAAACAATTCTGAGGTCAGAGATAGTGGGTCACCTTTAAGATGTATGTCTGCAAGCATATTTAGTCCAAGTGGAACATTCAAGTTGCTTTTTCAGATTGAGATCATGAAAACAAAGACTTTTATGCTTATGCTGTCTATTCACTCAGAACAGTGTACACTTAGTGTAGGCATTCATGAATCCGGCCTAGTGTTTATTTCACTTTTACTAAATACCTTATTCTTTATTGCACAACATTTATGTGGTATACAAGCTTCAGTCAAGCAGGCTTTAGTAGGTTTTGCTAAGATAAATCATACTATAACTCCAATGGAAATTGCACTTGCAGTAAATTAATTTTATATTTGCGCTAGAGAGGTGTTTTGCAAGCTCAGAGAGCCCAAAGATGAATCAGTTGAATAACATTTTTTAGCTGCATCACAAATATCTACAATCAGAAGAAGACAGTGGAGTATACAGCTTTGAATTGTAGTAGCCAGTTATATATATATATATATATATATATATATATATAGGTCTACTTGAGATAACTGAAATCTCAGTAGACCAAAATTCATAATGCTGAGACCATATCACCTAAATCCCAAAAACCCGACACCTTACATAACCGACAGGCATATCACCGAAACAACTAAATCCCGAATTACCCCCGTTCAATGAAATAAGCACAACAAACATGAACACCATTGTAAAAGGAAACTAAAACAGTCCAAGCCAAACTACATACTTGACCTCATCCAGACCCCGCCCACCAAACAAT
This sequence comes from Protopterus annectens, assembly GCF_019279795.1. Lineage (NCBI taxonomy): Eukaryota > Metazoa > Chordata > Ceratodontiformes > Protopteridae > Protopterus > Protopterus annectens. The sequence continues at coordinate 416,232,736 of NC_056732.1, forward strand.
AAACCCAAACGCTTAAAAAATTCCACTGAATATTCATGAAGGTCTGTATAGCACTGACATTTATATTCATAACAAACACTTGAATTAAACAACACTATAGAGCTTAAACTTTACTGTTTTGCAGGGGGGGACCTCACATGGGGGGGTTGTAACCCCTCCAATCCTCTGCTAATTAACGATACCAACTCCAGGAATGCATTACAGCATGCACATGAGCAGATTTCCTGTTCCGCTCAGCACAGACTGTCGGACATTCAGACGCTCAGTCTTCTGATCGTCGGTATTGTGAAGTTTAGTTTATGGGAAACATCTTGTTTCTGGTCTTGGCATTATGAATTTTGGTCTACTGAGATTTTGGTTATCTCAAGTAGACACACAAACACACACACACACACATATATATATATATATATATATATATATATATATATATATATAGGCATTATGGCATACCACTAAAGACCCCCAAGATCACATTAAATATAGGCAATCAAGGAACGAGACTAAAAAATCCATTATACAAGACAAAAAAAAAAACTACTATTATAATCTACAGCAAATAAATCAAAATAACTCTCAGAAGTTTTGGGCAGGTTTAAATAAACTATTACATCCTGGACAAACTTCCACCACGATTCCCTCAGCCACCATTGGTAAACCTCCTGAGGAAGACTCAGGCAGTTTTAACTGATTCTTTACTGAGACAATTCAAGCCCTAGCTAGCCAACTACCTCTAAGCTCCCCTGGCTCTGAGGGTACCACCCTTAGAAACCAACGCTCATTCAGATTCAAACCAGTTGCCACTTTACTTATCTGTACTTCTGCTGATCAACTCCCTGCCGAGTATCTACAAAAAGCAGCTGATGCTATTGCTTATCCCATCTCGATACTAATCAATGGAACTATAGCAGAAGCCAAAATCCCCACCATCTGGAAAATATCCTATGTAATCCCACTTCACAAAGGAGATAGCTCTACTGAACTATCCAATTCTAGGCCAATAGCTATATTATCTCCACTTGTAAAGATTATGGAAAAATGCATTCATAGACAACTGATGCACCATCTATTTCAAAACAACCTTATGGCAGACTCCCAGCACAGCTTCTGACCTCATCACATCACTACTTCAGCCCTCCTAGCCTTCTCCAACACCATAAACCATAATTGCAACAATAATAATATATCCTCTGCCCTCTTTTGGATCTCTCCAAGACGTTTGATATGGTTGATCAGCAACTTCTAATCCACACCCTGAAAACATTCTGTCTAGATACTAAAGCCCTTCAGTGGTTCCAATCTTATCTGAATGGCAGACAGCAGACTGTCCTTTGGCAAGAGAAACTCTCTAACCTCCTACCCAAAACCCTTGCTGTACCCCAGGGTTCTATACTAGGGCCCCTTCTGTTCTCCATCTTCATTAACAACCTTTATACTGTTATCCCAAAAGTTAGCTGTATCCAATACACTAACATCTCCACCCTGATCTGCTCAGCTACATCTCCAACAGAGCTATGGTCATCTATCCAGACCACCTTCAACACAATAGAAAACTGGCTTTCTGGTTGTTGTCTGATCCTAAATCCTAAAAAAAAAAACAAATATGTTGCTTTTCTCACCAACACATAGGTCTACTGCATTCACCTTTACCATAAAATCAAATAACAGCACAATAATCTCCCCAGACTCCTCTACAAAACTTAAATTTGACCTACATGTTAATTAATCCATCAAAACCATCAATAAAAAACTAGGGTCACTTTACAGGATAAAAGTCTTCTTAACCCCTCCTGCTAGATTTGCCATAGCTCACTCTCACCTACTTTCAACTTTTCTGTACGCATCCCCTTTACTCTCTAATTTAAAAAAGTCTGTCCTTAACATACTCTCAGTCTGCTACAACCACATTGCCAGATTTGCCACTGGACTGCCTTATAGGACACATCATTGTATCAATCTAAACCAACTTGGGTGGCTAGAATTACCCAGCTTGATCCAGTTTAACCAACTGATTATGTCCCATAAAGTCCTTTACAATCCAGACAATACTCCTGCACTTAAAAATATTATCACCCCTCATAACAATCCTAGACCTCTTTGATCTTCTAACAGACTACTAGTTCAGACTATCAAAACTAATAACTCTGCCGGTGACTCTCTATTTGCCAACTCTGTAGGTAGATCCTGGAACTCTATCCCAGCTGATATTACTTTACTTATGACCCTGAGTCAATTTAAGACAAGACTCAAACAATATTTGACACTAAACTGGCTATGTCAATGTATCAAACCTGACTAACTCTACTCTAGAATGAGTTAAAAACTAATTTAGCTTACTTGTGTTACCTAATCCTGACTTAGACTCAGGATTATCGCTAACCTTGGAATTTGTATAACTTGTTTATGTATGTAACCACTGTATATATTGTGTCTGTAATCTTAACTACTTACCTTGGAGCTTTTCTCCTAAGGCCTCTGCTGAAAATGGACATGTATCCAGTCAAACTATCCTTGTCAACAAATGGAAAAAAAAAATATATATATATATATATATATATATATATATAATGGAAAACTTTGTGAGCTATTGAGAATTTCAGCAGACAAAGGATGCTTTCTGTCCTTGTTGTTCTCAAAAGCCATCTTACAGGGAACAATTGCCTCTAATTTGCACCCAGAACCGGAGGAGGACTCCTAAAATTCTACACTAGTAGAGAGTCCTTGTCTGAAGAGTGAACCCTTATAACTGGTTCAAAATCCTCTCAGTACTTTGCAAAGAGGGAATCACACAGTTAAAGGGTTGTTATAATATAAATGATCTTGGTAAAGACAGAAACCTGAGGAAATGTGATATGGTTAATGTAGGTTTGTACATCATAAAAACAAAGAAACGTAAGGAGTTGTACAGTCAGAGACTGAGATTGTGTTTGAAAAAAACTATATACTAGGCTTTGATCTGTGTCTGATGGTAGTAAGTTTGAAAACAATAGTGGTCATAATAATGTGCATTTTTTTCTGGCTTGGTAGGCCTACTCTATGTCTTAGTAAAACAAGCTGAAATAAATTGCCGTGAAGTTTATTCAATATCAGACTAGGCATTTGATCTCTACATAAAACAAAAAGTATTTTGATGCTTGGCAAAACAAGATGATGCATTTTTCTTAAATGTGATAGTATACTTTATATATTATGACATAAACATTCAAGATACAGATGCTTCATTGCTTTTGAGAATGGACCAGAAGTTTCAAAATACCAGCTGGTCATGCAAGAACTTCACTTATTTTGTTACCATACCCATTCATCTCATGTACACTTTCATATAGCTACCCAACTATTTTTGACTTCCACCAAATTTAGTTTCAGCACTTTTTTATAATTTCTCTAGTTACATGTATTGCAACATAATAGCCATCCCTCTGAGCCCCTCAACTGTTTTATTCTCTGTGATACTCTGTTCCTACCATATATTCAATTTCTTGTATCATCAGCTGAATGATTACATTTTTGCTTTACCTCCTCAAAAAATGAACTGTATTGAAAACTGATTTTTTTTTTTATTTTAATGATTATAATACCTAGATTTATGGAATGACTTGAGGAGGCAACTCGTGTCAACCAGCACCTTGCATATGCAAATTAACTCTAGATGCTTCTACATTAATGTTAATGATTTTCAGTCCTTTGACATTTTCCATGTGTACAGCAAATTCATGGTTGGTTTAGATAGAGTACTCAGTCCTGGAAGTGGAAAAGATTACCAAAGAACATTAATGAAATTGCCCTCTCCTTTACACACATACATCAAAGCACATGAATGTTAAGGTGCAGACTTTATTCTTATAGTGCTGCAACAACAATGTCCAAAAAAACTGCAACAACCAGATCCAAACCAAATTCTGGAATGCACAGAAGAAAACGCACAAATAGTAAAATAAGAATAGTTATTCTATAGTAACAGATTCTAGCACCTCGGTGTTACCACCTTCATGGAATACCAATTCATTTTTAAATCACACTTATATATCCATAAAAATCTTTAACACCAATTAATTAAACAATTAAATAATTAAATACATTAAATATTTAAAGTAAACACTTCCAATTTAACTCATTATTTAGTCCCTTAGGGGCCATTGTATTATACTTTAAAATATAAATACATTCTTTGTATAATAATTTTTGTTTCAACACATCTTCATTCTCCCACATACAATCAACCTGTTCTAAAATAGTACCTTTCAAAAAATTAACATTTTCTTGATGATGGGTTTTAAAATGTAAAGAAATCATTTTATCTTCCCTCTGATGTCTAACATCTCTCAAGTGTTCCATAAATCTAGTGCGAAACATCCATTTCATTTCGACTATATAAAATAATTTGCAAGGAAATAACAACACATATATAACACCTTTACTTTTGCATGTATAAGTGCCTCTAACATCAAATTTACTATTGTTAATATATTCAACCTTCTACACAGTATGTGTATATGAGACCGAGGACTGTTGCTTTGTTTACTGATGTATTATCTAAGAAACTTTTATTTACAAAGACTTGGTATCAGAAGCTTTGGGTTGTGTAGACTATTGTTCACAAGAGATTTTTTAGTTGTTTAAGACACATTTCTCCTATGACACCAGAAGTTTATCACATATTTTATTCCATGTGTAACAGACTCTTAATTGCCTTTAATGAGGGTGTGATTTACTAGAGACAGACTGGCTATTAATATATATATTTTTTACTCCTGCTGTCTGTTGATCATTAGCCCCATCTGGGCCACTCAGTGCATTTGCTCCCCATCACTGAGGCAGGGGTTAGCCTGGAGGAGCCATTATTTAGTCAGCTTCAAGGGTGCCTTGAGGTTTCTTCTTTATGGCCTTATCTCCCTGAGTTTGCTGGAGCTAAGCAGGGAATAGTGCCATGCAACGTGCTGACCTCACTGGTCTTCATTCATTGTTGCAAGGGATTTTGCAAGCAAGTAACCCCATCCCCAAACTTGAAGCAAGTGGTTTTCCCATGACTCACAGGGACATTGGCTCTTCTGTGTGTACTTGCCAAGAGCCTGCAATCCTACCCCCCCCCCCCCGGAGAAAGGAGCAGCCTGTTCCACTTCATTCCTGTCCTTCTCTTCCCAGTTTCTCCAGTGTTGGGACCACTAAATGAACACTGGTCACATGAGTCATGTCAGGGCTCCATCCATCTGCACCACAGACACTGACTGACTATTAACTTTAAAAACAAGTGCACAATAAAAGAACCCACACTGTACAGCAGCAAGAGATGAAACGAAAAAGAATATTCTCATTTGGTCCTGTTCAGTTCATCATTGTTATTACCAGCAGGAAGTCTAGTGAGAGAGACAATACAATAAATTGCCTTCTGTGTGTTTTTGCCTTTACAGTGTGATAGAGACTTGTAACCCTTCATAACTGAATGGTTTTGCTATTGAGCATAGTGTCCTGAAGAGACAATGTATGAGAGACTTTGTATTTATTTATTGATTCTGTTAAATCAAGTACAAGTTGCTTATGAGCATAACAGCACTGTTACAGTTAGCCAAGGTACTGCTAAAGGCAAACAAATGCTCTGAAATTAGACTGTATATGAGTTGCTTTAAATCATACAATATTTAAAGTTCCACCTTTCACTATATTTTGGTTTGTGTTGGCAAAGACAGCTTTGTGCTTACTGCAATAAAATGCTTAAAAACACTGCTGTGTCTACTGTCTTTATTCTCTTCATTCATATATATATATATATATATATATATATATATATATATATATATGTTCACTTTGGAATCTTGAAATACTGAAATGTTGAATTTCAGTATCTCGAGACCAGATTGTCGAATCTGCAGTCGTGCGAAACTGCAGAATATCAAACATGGAAGTGTCGAACCCATGGTACAGATGGGGCGTTAGGTAAGTGTTATGTTTTTTAAGGGTTTTGGGGAGGGTTTGTGTGTTTGTGAGTGTGTTGGGGAGTTTTAGGTGTGGGTTAGGGTAGGTAGGTAAGAGTGTGAGTATGTCAATGTTGAGAGTGGTGGGGTTTGTATGTATGTGATGTGTGTTTGTGCAAGGGGGGTGTAGAATGTGTGGTGGTGGATTTTCTGTCTTTTGGTGTTTAGTGCTACCATGGAGATAGTATATATATATATATATATATATATATATATATATATATATATATATATGTATATATGTATATATATGTAGCGGGGGGTGTTGGGGTGCAGGGGGGCTTGCCCCCTGCTTATAGGAAGGGTAGGTGTGTGTGTTTGTTTTGTTGTGTTCGCGTGTGTTGTTTTGCTTTGTTGTGTCAGGAGGTAGTTGTATTTGTGTTTGTATGTATGGTGTAGTGTTTTGTTGATATTCGCGGTTTTGTATTTCGTGATTTTGGTTTTCGTTTTGTGAGTTTTTGGCTTTATTGTCTTGAGATACTGAAATTCGATATTTCAGTATTTCGAGATTATAAAGTGAATCCATATATATATATATATATATATATATATATATATATATATATTTTTTTTTTAATATACATATATATATATATATTTATATATATATATATATATATATATATATATATATATATATATATATATGAAAAAGTATTTGCCCCCTTCCTGGTTTCTTATTTTTTTGCATGTTTGTCACACTTAAATGTTTCAGATCATCAAACAAATGTAAATATTAGACAACTATAACCCAAGTAAACACAAAATGCATTTTTTAAGTGATGATTTTATTTATTAAGGAAAAAAAACTATCCAAACCTACATGGCCCTATGTGAAAAAGTAATTGCCCCTAAACCTAATAACTGGTTGTGCCACCCTTAGCAGCAACAACTGCAATCAAGCATTTGTGATAACTGGCAATGGGTCTTTCACATCGCTGTTGAGGAATTTTGGCCCACTCTTCTTTGCAGAATTGTTTTAATTCAGCCATAATGGAGGTTTTCCTAGCATGAACCACCTTTATAAGGTCATGCCACAGCATCTCAATTGGATTCAAGTCCAGACTTTGACTAGGCCACTACAAAACTTTAATTTTGTTTTTTTTTAAGCCATTCAGAGGTGGACTTGCTGGTGTGTTTTGGATCATTGTCCTGTTGCAAAATCCAAGTGTGCTTCAGTGTGAGGTCACGAACTGATGCACGGACATTCTCCTTCAGGATTATTTGGTAGAGAGCAGAATTCATGGTTCCATCAATCACAGCAAGTTGTCCAGGTACAGAAGCAGCAAAGCAGCCCCAGACCATCACACTACCACCACCGTGTTTGACCGTTGGCATGATGTTTTTTCTGAAATGTTGTGTTACTTTTACGCCAGATGTAACAGGACACACCCCTCCCAAAAAGTTCAACTTTTGTTTCATCAGTCCACAGAATATTTTCCCAAAAGTCTTGGGGATCTTTAAGATTTTTTTTTTGGCAAAAGTGAAATGAACCTTTATGTTCTTTTTGGTCAGCAGTGGTTTTTACCTTGGAACTCTGCCATGCATGCCATTTTTGCCCATTCTCTTTCTTATAGTTGAGTCACAAACACTGACCTTAACTGAGGAAAGTGAGGCCTGCATTTCTTTAGATATTGTTCTGGGTTCTTTTGTGACTTCTTGGATGAGTCATCGCTGCGCTCTTGGGGTAATATTTATAGGCTGGCCACTCCTGGGAAGGTTCACCACTGTTCCATATTTTCTCCATTTGTGGAAAGTGGCTCCCACCATAGTTTGCTGGAGTCCCAAAGCTTTAGAAATGACTTTATAACCTTTTCCAGACTGATAGATGTCAATTACTTTATTTATCATCTGTTCTAGAATTTCTTTAGATCACGGTATGATGTCTTCCTTTTTAGGATCTTTTGGCCTACTTCACTTTGTCTGACAGGTTCTCTTTAAGTGATGTCTTGATTCAACAGGTCTGACAGTAATCAGACCTGGCTGTGGCTAGTGAAATTGAACTCAACTTTCCCAAAAATGTGATTAACCACAGTTACTTCATGATTTAACAAGGAGGGGGGGGGGGGCAATTATTTTTCACATAGGGCCATGTAGATTTGGATATTTTTTTCCTTAATAAATAAAATCTTCACTTAAAAACTGCATTCTGTGTTTACTTGTGTTATCTTTGTCTAATAATTAAATTTGTTTGATGATCTGAAACATTTAAATGTGACAAACATGCAAAAAAAATCAGGAAGGGGCAAATACTTTTTCATTGCACTGTAGATAGATAGATACATATAGATATTGAGATTTATAAATGTATATACAGGTCTCTCTCTCTCTCTCTCTCTATATATATATATATATATATATATATATATATATACAGATATAGATATATATGGTTTTCTTTTCTGTTCACATATCTTTTTGTATAAATCAGTCCATATTCTTCTTCTCCATCTTTGCACCCCATGTCATATAATGTTAGCTTCCATGTTCCCATGAGACATGTTTTCACCTACAAGTGTCTCTATCCATGCATTCCTGAACCATATCAGCTGTTTATATGCTTCGATGACTGACTGCTCCTCTTTAGCTCACTGTATATAATTACATTATTGCCATAATAAATGTTATTTCAGTTTTCGTTCTCTTTCATTTTACTGTTGTTTGTATCATGCTTTATATGAATTGTTCCCTGCCTGTTTGTTTACTTACTTACTTACTCAGTAACTAAGCCCTGTAGTCATGTACTTATATTCCTACATGCCAACATCCCATCTATCAGAGTGCCCCTCTGAATTACAGAAAGTCTTTTCTCACTGTATAAATCCTACCTTACACAAAGGTGTTGCAGATCTTTACAGCATCTGCAAAGTGGTTTCTGTTTTTTCCCATCCTGAGTATCCTTCAGCAAGGCAGAACTGAGGGCCCATAAATGGCTGTAAATGTGATGTTTGAAAGCACTACATGTGCACGTGATGTACTACATACTGTTATATGACATTACTTTAGAGTAGAATGCTGAGGGATTCACAGCCTTGTGACCATATTGGGATACTGTTATTCCAATACAGATTTTTCTAGTGATTTTAGCCCTGGTCCATTAGTTAGTAGGTGACTTAAAGAAACTCTGTGAACCTTTGTAAAAGATGTTCAGCATCCATAACACAAAATCACTGGGTTATGTGAAAGCTGTATTTAAGTTCCTTCTCCACCTACATGAAATAATGATGGGATGAGATATAACCCATGTAAATATGTGTATACTATGCCTCACTCAGCTGTCTTCACTTTACTAAACTTAAACCTCACTTTACCATCTTTTTGTTCTCATACATCTCTCGCTATTCTGCTCTCATATCTTTCCTACTCCCCCCCCCATTTGAAGTAAGAAAAAACACTTTCCTATAGATACCTTAACAGTGTAGCTTCCATTTACCATGTATCTTTTTCTTACTGTAACTACTTATATTGACTATGTCAGTCTTATACAGTTCTTAATATTTCTTGTTTTAATTCATTGTTATTTCAGAGTTTTTATGTGCTGTTATAATGATGTCTATGTACTGGAGCTTTTCTTCTCCAGTCTCCACTTTGGCTCAGTTGGACCAACCCGGTTAACAAATGTTAAATAAAAAAAAATAATAATATTTACAGTAATGAACCACTGTGCCATTAAACATGACAAGGCACAATTACTGAGAATGTACTTGTTAAGCCAGACAAATCTGTCTCAGTGTACTGCATTCACTTCATTATGACAAGGTGACAATGCTGACAGCTTTACTTATTTCATTCATTTGATTTCATGTTGCAGTCATGGACATCAGGATTTGGAAGTCAACCTGAGTTTGAAAAATTAATTTGAAAAAGATCCTGATTCCTGCATTTGTATAGAGGAGAGACCTTCCCTCATCTTCTTGAAAAGAAATCTTCTTGGAAAGAGACCTCCACCTTCAGCATTAATATAACTCTCTGGTGTTTCTCCACTTTAGGGATAGAGAAATTTCCTCATGTGCTGACCTCATTCAAAATTAATATATTCTATATTCAGCAATAATTGCAGTTACACAAACATCCTTTGCATTTCTTGTAAACAATGGAATCACTTAAAATCATAGCTCACTACACAGGATAGAAACTTCTAAGGCTATAGCTGGAGTTACTTCAGTGGAATACAAAATACAAAAGCTATAACAGTTCATAGGTTCATAGGTTCATAGGTTCATACTAGGCTATCTGCCCAAGGGCATTTATAAGCCTAGCCCATAGTTATGTGGCTTTCGCCACCCCTTTAGTTTGAATAAAAACTATGCCTATCATTTTGCTGTGCCTCTGTCAAGCAGTGACGCTGAAGTAATCCCTGGGGTATATCTGCAATCTCCCATCCATTGGTCAAGATTCCTCTTGAACAAGACCAGAGAGGTGCTCTGCCTCACATGTACCGGGATTTTGTTCCACAGCATAGGGAGTCTCTGGGTGATGAATCTGTCCCTCCAGCACGTTCTATTTATAACCGTGTCAAGGTTTAAGTCTCCGCCCTTGTGGTTCTTAGGGATCAAGAATATTTGAGGTGAAGCATATTCATCAAATCTGGGTTTGACATGGCCTTATATGTCAGGCACAGGTCACCTCTGAGCAAGCGGTATGAGACTGAATAGAGCTGGAGTTCTTTCAGTCGGGCAGCATAAGACATATTTTTGAGACCCTTTATCCTTTTGGTGAGGAACTTTTGGGGCCTTTCAAGCTGCAGCAGGTGTCTGGTCAGATACATTCCAACGGGCATTGTACTCAATCATAGGTCTAATAAGTGATGAGTACAGGGTGACGATGACCTCCCTTGATCTAGATGTGAATCCCTTCATGATCAGGTGGGTGATATAGAAGGTTTTCCTAACTACTTTAGCAACATGAGTGTCAAACGAAGGCTACTGTCAACCTGGGTCCCCAGATCTCTGATGACTTTTTCTGTGCTCAGTGGATTGCCACCTATATGGTAGCCAGGGTAGCCTTGTTTTTCCCAAAGGGTATGACTATGCATTTTTGGCGTTTAACTTCAGGCCATGGCTCTGGCACCAGTTATCCATTTCTGTGAGGCCCTTCTGGAGGATATCTGTGTCAGATGTGTTTTCGACTATGGCCCAGTTTGCAGTCATCTGCAAACTTTGTCAGCCATAACCCTCCTGTGTTTGCTTGTACTTCAGAAAGTAGATGCCGAACAAGAGTGGACCCAGGACTGAGCCCTGTGGGACACCACTTGTGACAGGCTTTGAGTCTGACATGGCTCCAGCAACTCTGACCCTGTGGGTTCTGTCACTTAGCCAGTTTGCAACCCATCTTGTGATGTATGGGTTTACATTCAAGCTGATGAGTTTTTCGATGATACCTGAGTGGGGTATTGTGTCAAGGCCTTTGCCAGGTCGAGGTAGGCTGTATGGACTGCCTTTCCCTCATCAATGGCCTTGGTGACTGTCTCGAAAAAAGTCAACCAAGTTTAAGAGGCAGGATCTGCCTTTGACAAAGCCAAACTGAGTTGGATCCAAAGTCTGCAAGTTCCCTATGTCTTTATTTATGAGTTCCATTATGATCCTCTCCATGGCTTTGCAGATAAGGCTTGTCAAGCTAATGGGGCGGTAATTTCCAGGGTCTGTGGAGGCACCGCCCTTATGAAGTGGGACCACAGTCGCCGTGCGCCACTCCTTGGGTACGTATCCTGAGGTGAGGCTAAGATTAAACAGCTGTCCTAACTGTGGGTTTAATTGCTCATTGAGTTCATGAAGCACACAGCCGGGGACACCATCCGGTCCCATGGATGCTGTGTTTTTGCCTTAGTGAGGGCAGTTCTCACCTGGGCGTTGGAGATGTTTGGGGGCTACAATCCTCTGGAATAGATATCTCTCCTTTTGGGGAGGGGAGAAGTTTGCACTGAACCTGTCAGCCAGTATGTTGGCAATGTGTGTAGGTTCAGTAATTTTCACATCATTTTGAACTAATTCTGAGCATATCTGGGAGTTTCCTCCTAGGTTTCTAACATAGCTAAAGAAGGCCTTATGATTCTCTTTAGAGTCCTTGGCGATTTTTCTCTCAAAATTTGCCTTGGATGATTTTATGAGAGCTCTTAGTTTTTACTTATAATGATCAAAGGTGTCTTACCTTTCAAGGATTTTGCTCTATCTTGTAGTAGCTTCCTCCTTTTGTTGTAGAGCTTGTTTATGGCTGGGGTCCACCAGACTGGACGCTTGCCTTTGGTACAGAGAGTCTTAGTTTTGTTTGGGATTGCCTGATCCATGCAGTCCTGTAGGTGCTGGTAGAAGGCATTTGTAAGTGATTCAGCGGTTTGAGTAATGTTTACCACTGGCTCAGGGGCCTTAAAGGAGACCACACTAGTTTTTAGAAGTGTGAAATCGGCTTTTGAGAAGTTTTCACTGTGGTCTTTTTGTTTCAGGTGGGGCGGGATGAGGACCTCCAGCGAGATTAGTTTATGATCTGATCTCACCAGTGAGGGGTATACTTCCGGTGTTGAACATTTTGATCCCATGTTCGTGATGATGAGATCAAGTATGTTTTCTCCTCTTGTGGGATGGTGACTAGTTGTTCCATGGCATTTGAGTTTATGAACTCCAGGAATCTTTGGGTTAGAGTGTTCGGGCTTGAGTAGTGTTCCCAGTCTATATTAGGGTAGTTAAAGTCACCTAGTATGATGGTGTTTGGAGATACATTTATCCCTCCAATGTTTTCAGGAAGGCCATGTGAGGTTCCTGAGTTTGAGAGGGTGGCCTGTAACATGCTACAAATTGCAGAGCAGTCTTGCCTATGGTTAATTGCACCTGGATGGTCTCGCATGCATCATGCGTTGCCACCAACCTTGAGGTGTGGGTGTCCTTTATCAATATGGACACCCCCTCCTTCTTGGTGTTGTCCGGATTTTGGGGCGGAACGATGATATGAGGTGAAACCTGTTAGTGCTGGGGTGCTCTCAGGAGCCTTGAACCAGGTTTCTGTCACAGCACAGACATCGATGTTCTCCATATTGAGAAGGGCCTCGAGTGCGTGCATCTTGAGATTGAGACTTCTGGCATTGAGCAGCATTACCCTTAGTTTTTTTCCTTTTGGTGTTCTAGGGTGGTAGGTTTAGAATTTGAGCCTTGCCTAAAAAAGGCACTATGGGGGTGGCAAGAGCCTTTGCCAATATGCGGAAGCCCAGGGGTGACAGGTGCAAGCCGTCCCTTGGCAGCGTGGCTTGTCCAGCATGTCATCCCCAGGCAGACAGACATTGATCCCCTTTGAATGACACCAGAATTTAAGCCAATTATTAAAGCTGATCATCTTATCACTGTATTGTGGCATCATTCTAGGTGAAGGTAGGATACTGCTCAAGGTCAGGGTCATACCTGCCTGGGCTACATAATCAGAGAGCTCCTCGATGTCCCTTTTCATGTAGTCCAAGGAGGTACGCCTCAGGTCGTTGACACCAGCGTGGACAATGACTGAGTCGTACTTGTACCTGCTGTTGAGAGACCTGAGTGCTTGCGTTATGTGGCGGATTCTAGCGCCTGACAGGCAGCTTACTGTGACCTTCTCTTTACTCAGTCTGGTGAGCGGGACGCCAGTGTGCCTGACTATGGAATCACCAATGACAAGTGTGTCTGGCATTTTGTTTGGCCTTAAGGGCTGTGACTGTTTGACACTCTGACTGTGTGGTCTATGTGTTGCATGTGTTGGGTCGTGAGGTGGTAGTTGTTTGGGTGTCTGCTTTGGTGGCCTCTGCTGTTTTGGTAAATTTTTGATCAGAGCCTCCGAGTATGTCTTTGTGTGAGTATGTGCATGATTTGAAGTTGTGATGGTACCATGTGTGACTGGGTATGTATTGTGTGTGGTTACCTTCTCCTCCTGTCTGGTCTTGCCAGTCCTATGTTGAGAGCTCAGCCTCCAGTTTGGCCGAGATAGTTGCATCTCTCGCATGTATTTGTGTTTTGTGGGAGAAGGAGAGGATTGTCTGTGTACATGAGGCAGTTGTAACATTGCCTCAATATTCCCAGGTTCACCAGTTGAGCTGGAGAGGACACTAGCAACTGATCCCTCGACATACTAGAAGTAGTAGATAAAGAGACTTTCAAAGGACTCGGGAAGTGGGTTTTAGGCTGGTGGGGTACTATCTATAATAAGAGTGCTTTATCAAGGTGCAAGTACTGTAGGAGTAAGTGCTAGGCTTTACAGATAGAGAATAGTCTACTTGGGAATCAAGTAGAGATGAACTTTTCAGTTATAGGATATGCTGGTTAGATCAGCAGTACAGCTCGAGGAAGGTAGTTTTAAGGGAAAATTGGAAGAGTGGAATTTAGATGGCCCAAATAGTTTAACCTTGTTTAACCGCCGCTGCTCTTGTGTGCAACAGTGGTAACTCCGCTAAATCGCTTACGCTTAGCGTGTTTTATAGCAGGGGGCTGAAGGAGCTAGGAATTGGCCCAAAACGACCAATGGACTACTAGTTTCTGGCTGAAACTTCACCAAATCAGACAAAAGGCGCTCAGTGCTTCCCACTCCCACTGGTAAGCAAAGAAACATCCCTCCTTCCTCATAAGGCGATGGATCAGTAACAGGAACTAAAACAAAGCCCAGGGATCAGCAACTCTGAAACTGGACTACTCTAGTTCAGTAAGGCGGAAAACAAGAGATTTTTTTGTTTTATTACAGAGACAAGGAAAAACAGACAGTAATTGCTGTAAATCGCTAGCGACTTTAGTGTGTAGCCTACAGAAACAATTTGCAACAATTAGTAACTTAAAGTGCAATAAACAGTGTAAAATGCAGAAATCACTTAAAGTAGCAATAAAACAGGCGAAATGCAGTTGCTAGCTTAAATAACAGTGGGAAAGCCACAAAAATACTTATATCTAGAGAGCAGAATTCATGGTTCCATCAATCACAGCAGGTTGTCCAGGTACAGAAGCAGCAAAGCAGCCCCAGACCATCACACTACCACCACCGTGTTTGACCGTTGGCATGATGTTTTTTCTGAAATGTTGTGTTACTTTTACGCCAGATGTAACAGGACACACCCCTCCCAAAAAGTTCAACTTTTGTTTCATCAGTCCACAGAATATTTTCCCAAAAGTCTTGGGGATCTTTAAGATTTTTTTTTTGGCAAAAGTGAAATGAACCTTTATGTTCTTTTTGGTCAGCAGTGGTTTTTACCTTGGAACTCTGCCATGCATGCCATTTTGCCCATTCTCTTTCTTATAGTTGAGTCACAAACACTGACCTTAACTGAGGAAAGTGAGGCCTGCATTTCTTTAGATATTGTTCTGGGTTCTTTTGTGACCTCTTGGATGAGTCATCGCTGCGCTCTTGGGGTAATATTTATAGGCTGGCCACTCCTGGGAAGGTTCACCACTGTTCCATATTTTCTCCATTTGTGGAAAGTGGCTCCCACCATAGTTTGCTGGAGTCCCAAAGCTTTAGAAATGACTTTATAACCTTTTCCAGACTGATAGATGTCAATTACTTTATTTATCATCTGTTCTAGAATTTCTTTAGATCACGGTATGATGTCTTCCTTTTTAGGATCTTTTGGCCTACTTCACTTTGTCTGACAGGTTCTCTTTAAGTGATGTCTTGATTCAACAGGTCTGACAGTAATCAGACCTGGCTGTGGCTAGTGAAATTGAACTCAACTTTCCCAAAAATGTGATTAACCACAGTTACTTCATGATTTAACAAGGAGGGGGGGGGGGGCAATTATTTTTCACATAGGGCCATGTAGATTTGGATATTTTTTTCCTTAATAAATAAAATCTTCACTTAAAAACTGCATTCTGTGTTTACTTGTGTTATCTTTGTCTAATAATTAAATTTGTTTGATGATCTGAAACATTTAAATGTGACAAACATGCAAAAAAAATCAGGAAGGGGCAAATACTTTTTCATTGCACTGTAGATAGATAGATACATATAGATATTGAGATTTATAAATGTATATACAGGTCTCTCTCTCTATATATATATATATATATATATGTATATATATATATATATATATATACAGATATAGATATATATGGTTTTCTTTTCTGTTCACATATCTTTTTGTATAAATCAGTCCATATTCTTCTTCTCCATCTTTGCACCCCATGTCATATAATGTTAGCTTCCATGTTCCCATGAGACATGTTTTCACCTACAAGTGTCTCTATCCATGCATTCCTGAACCATATCAGCTGTTTATATGCTTCGATGACTGACTGCTCCTCTTTAGCTCACTGTATATAATTACATTATTGCCATAATAAATGTTATTTCAGTTTTCGTTCTCTTTCATTTTACTGTTGTTTGTATCATGCTTTATATGAATTGTTCCCTGCCTGTTTGTTTACTTACTTACTTACTCAGTAACTAAGCCCTGTAGTCATGTACTTATATTCCTACATGCCAACATCCCATCTATCAGAGTGCCCCTCTGAATTACAGAAAGTCTTTTCTCACTGTATAAATCCTACCTTACACAAAGGTGTTGCAGATCTTTACAGCATCTGCAAAGTGGTTTCTGTTTTTTCCCATCCTGAGTATCCTTCAGCAAGGCAGAACTGAGGGCCCATAAATGGCTGTAAATGTGATGTTTGAAAGCACTACATGTGCACGTGATGTACTACATACTGTTATATGACATTACTTTAGAGTAGAATGCTGAGGGATTCACAGCCTTGTGACCATATTGGGATACTGTTATTCCAATACAGATTTTTCTAGTGATTTTAGCCCTGGTCCATTAGTTAGTAGGTGACTTAAAGAAACTCTGTGAACCTTTGTAAAAGATGTTCAGCATCCATAACACAAAATCACTGGGTTATGTGAAAGCTGTATTTAAGTTCCTTCTCCACCTACATGAAATAATGATGGGATGAGATATAACCCATGTAAATATGTGTATACTATGCCTCACTCAGCTGTCTTCACTTTACTAAACTTAAACCTCACTTTACCATCTTTTTGTTCTCATACATCTCTCGCTATTCTGCTCTCATATCTTTCCTACTCCCCCCCCCATTTGAAGTAAGAAAAAACACTTTCCTATAGATACCTTAACAGTGTAGCTTCCATTTACCATGTATCTTTTTCTTACTGTAACTACTTATATTGACTATGTCAGTCTTATACAGTTCTTAATATTTCTTGTTTTAATTCATTGTTATTTCAGAGTTTTTATGTGCTGTTATAATGATGTCTATGTACTGGAGCTTTTCTTCTCCAGTCTCCACTTTGGCTCAGTTGGACCAACCCGGTTAACAAATGTTAAATAAAAAAAAATAATAATATTTACAGTAATGAACCACTGTGCCATTAAACATGACAAGGCACAATTACTGAGAATGTACTTGTTAAGCCAGACAAATCTGTCTCAGTGTACTGCATTCACTTCATTATGACAAGGTGACAATGCTGACAGCTTTACTTATTTCATTCATTTGATTTCATGTTGCAGTCATGGACATCAGGATTTGGAAGTCAACCTGAGTTTGAAAAATTAATTTGAAAAAGATCCTGATTCCTGCATTTGTGTAGAGGAGAGACCTTCCCTCATCTTCTTGAAAAGAAATCTTCTTGGAAAGAGACCTCCACCTTCAGCATTAATATAACTCTCTCTGGTGTTTCTCCACTTTAGGGATAGAGAAATTTCCTCATGTGCTGACCTCATTCAAAATTAATATATTCTATATTCAGCAATAATTGCAGTTACACAAACATCCTTTGCATTTCTTGTAAACAATGGAATCACTTAAAATCATAGCTCACTACACAGGATAGAAACTTCTAAGGCTATAGCTGGAGTTACTTCAGTGGAATACAAAATACAAAAGCTATAACAGTTACCTTTCATTTTTCAGATAAGTGGAATTCAAATATGATGGTGTATTTTTCTTTTATTAATGGTGTATTTTTCTTTTATCGATATCCCTTGATTAAGTTCATGTGCATTTAGTGTGTAAAGATTTCACTGAATCAGAAACTGCAAGTAACTACAGGAAGCAATATATCATCACAGTGTAACATGTAACATAATGTATATACTCCACTTGAACACATCAATGCACAACAGATGAACAAAACTTTGTTTTATGTCAGCTTTACCGTGAAAATTTTGCAAGTATGGTACATGAAGCAAATGATCAGTGCTGCACCCTTACATGGTCCTAATAGCATTCCAAAATGTACAGTCAGGAACTAATTCAAATGTGCTGTAAGAGGATGCCTTCTCCATTCCTAAAGTTACTACACCCCTTATTCAATGCAGTGTCTTTTTGTCTTTTTTATGTGATGAAGTGTCCCTTAGTGTACAAATTTCTGCATCAGTCGTTGAACTTTGTTGCTTAGTACCTTATTTATTCTTAATAAAAAAACTATTTTCATAGCTATCCCTTTCAATTTCACGATGAAAGTAATGGAATTCTGTTACTGTTTTACTGTGGTATTAACTGTGTCTTCAAAGCCCATGACTAGTCCATCTTTAAACACACAGTACAATTTATGTAATTATTGGTGATAATACATTTAAAATCCTCCCTCAAAATAATGTGAATACTAGCATAGTGGTGCATTGATTAGCAGTGCTACCTTTCAGCTGGGATGCCTTCTCTGTGTTATAACAGAAATTAAAGAATGGGCAAACTGTACATCAGCACCCTGATTTGAGAACAAACGTTCTCCAGCGGGGTATTAATGTACAAGTAATGCCCACTGAAAAATGAGTCCACCGCTTCACTGCAGCATATCAATCTGCTGTGGAGCTCGGACTGCTAAAAAACTAATGTCTGACATTACTTTTACACTCACTAACCATTGCTTTTGCTGTTTACCGAGTGTAAAAACAAAACAAAAAAACAGAAAGAAGTGTATGTGTGTGTTTATTTTTCTATCTGCGTGGTTGAGTGAATGCATGTATGAAAGCAGAGGAAACTGTGTGATCTGTGTGCATGTGTGCGTGTGTGTGTGTGTGTATGTGTGTGTGTGAGAGAAAGAGAGAGATTGAGAGAGACTGAGAGCGATCATGTGTGAATGAATGCATATATGAAAGCAGAAAAGACTTAGTGTGTGTGTGTGTGTGTGTGTGTGTGTGTGTGTGTGTGTGTGTGTGTGTGTGTGTGTGTGTGAGAGAGAGATTGAGAGAGTGTGAGAGTGATCTTGTGTGAGTAAATGTAGAAGTGACTGTATGAGAGAGAGAGAAGGAGAGAGAGAATGGGCTGTCTGTAAAACTGTTGTGTTTTACTTACTTATTTCTTTTAAGTACTATATTATTTTTTTATGTATTTTTGATATAAAATGTTTCCTCCAGCACCATTAACATATACTACAAAAAGTCTGAAACATTAGGCGGAGGAACTAGTTTACATCAAAAATATACAAAAAATATAGTACTTAAAAAAATAAGTAAGTAAAATACAACAATTTTACAGAGACCCCATTCTCTAAGCACAATAATGCCCTCCAGGGTGTGTGTTAATGTGTAATTAACACCCTTCCAGGGGTGCAGATGCCCTCTGCCACATAACACCCCTGGGCAGACGTTAATTACACATTAGCACACACCCTGGAGGACATTATTGCTTACGTGAACTGCATGCTCAAGTGTGCATTTTTGTTTTGAATGTTATGTAGTGCCTTAATTACTCCTTCTATTCAACAGCATTACCTAGTTTAAGGAGTGCATATTACATAGGTACAAAGGTTTATAGGTGCATAGGTTAATTGGTTCACAGGCACATAGGTTCCTAGGTTCATAGATTCACAGGTACATAGGTTCACAGGTTCACAGGTTGATAGGGTTATAGGTTCATAGGTTCACAGGTTCACAGGTTCATAGATTCACAGGTTAATGGATTCATAGGTTCATAGCTTCATAGGTTCACAGGTTCGTAGGTTCACAAGTTCACAGGTTCATAGGTTCATAGGTTCACAGGTTCACAGGTTCACAGGTTCATACATTCACAGGTTCATAGGTTCATAGATTCATAGGTTCACAGTTTCATAAATTCACAGGTTCACAGGTTCTCAGGTTCATAGGTTCATAGATTCATAGGTTCACAGATTCATAGGTGCAGAGGTTCATAGGTGCACAGGTTCATAGGTTCACAGGTCATAGATTCATAGGTTCATAGGTTCACAGGTTCATAGGTTCCCAGGTTCATAGGTTCACAAGTGTTTACCAGGCTAACATACACAAGGGACTTTTTAAGCCTAGCCATGCATCCCAAATCTCTGACAAGTTCTGGTACCCTCGATAAGTGTGAGCAGGGGCTTGGCAGATGAGACATTTACAGGTTACCTGTGTCCATTAGAGACATAGATGACAAACCAGGGATGAATTTCCTATTCCTCATCCAATTGTCCAAGTTACGCTTGAATTGGGTTAAGGAGGAACTCTACTTCAAAAATATCACAAAGGTATCATGTGACATCATCACCAGTTGTCATTGTGCTACTGATGACATTGTGGTTCTAATACAAGTTTTGAGACAGAGTGTACTGGTAAGGAGTGATCTCAGTGTTCTGCCTCTTTCCATCACAACAGACACATTTCAGAAATGTGCTGCTGTCAAAGTGCTCTACAGGTACTACACAGCTGCTTCCTCAGCATAAATATCATTGTCATGTGTCAGAATGCTACTTCAACAGTACTACATGGGACCTGGTGATAACAATATAACTGTCTTACAGATGATCTGGCTTCCCTCTGTGACACTGAGACAAGTCAGGATGATGTTATACCTTTGCATTCTGCCAACAGAGTGGACCAAAGCAGACAAGTAGATGTTCTACTCTCATACTGTGGCCATACATACAAATGTCACTAAAATATTACATGCCATCACGAGTAAGTAACATGTCCACCAGAATAAAGTCGGACAGATAACATTGTATAAACAACAGTGCAAAGAGATGTGCACAGCAAAAGCATTACTTCATGTCTAGGGATATTATAAGGTGTGAGTCTTAAGGATGGATGCCTTATGACCACTTGGCATGAAGTAATACCTGTATCATGCCATAGCATACCCACAAGCAACTTACTATGCTTATAAAATGAGAATCTGTATTTTATGTACTTTAGAATTTGAATTCACTAGCAAAGATAAAAAAATATCGTTTTTATACTGTAAAAAAATAGTCCCCATCAAATGTTTTTGAAGCAGTAAAAACATTTGTTTCAATTTTAAATATACCAACTGTTTGATTAATGATGTTTCCCAAATAAATTGCTGCTTATAAAATTTGTATCAGCATCCAAAAATTCTTAAACTCGTGAGTCATGCCATATGTATTTATGAAATATATCTTTGTATGTTTAGCAAGTTTATTTTTTTTCAAAAAAAAAAATTTTAACACATTAATTTTATCATACCATCCAATAAACTCTTACATGGTCACCATTCCCCATAGTAGTTTTACAAATGGCATGTGAAGAATTTGATGTTGGTATACAGAATCACCTCTCATGATGGAGTAGCTCGATGACACTGCAATGGTTCATTTATTCCATAAACATTTAAAAATTAGTAAAGTTACAAAAGAAACAGTCGTCTAATTTCTAGCAAGCTTGGCTTAGAGGGTTAAAGTTAAAGGACCAGTCTGGGCAATGATGAAAAAAAACATATATTTTTTATCTTGCCATGAATTATTGCACCTCCCAAAGCTGCCTACAGCAATATAACTACTCATTCCCAATTTTAATTTTTTTTGTTCTTGTCTGCCGTCATGGGGCAGACATGTTGATTCCTTTGCAAAGGTAAATCTGCCCCATAGTGCACTATGGTTGAGAGCTCAAATTGTGATAAAAAGTAGTCCTACCATTAACTTAGAATGGAGCACCTGAAAAAAAACTGCCAAGTTTGAAAGTCTGCAGATCATGTGTCATTGACTGGTTTGCATCGAGTTTTACAGATGTTGTTCCTACTGAAGTACTACACATTATCTAAAAGAAGCTTGCCAATGTGTCAACAAATTACTGAGATAAAAAAGACATTTTACAAAGAGCAATTCTGCAAGTTTCAGTTCCTGGCAAAGTTACTGCTCCCATCTCTTCTCCTTTAGTGAGCATGACATTAAACATCAAACAAATCACAGTCTGGTTTACCACTAAAAGTGTTCCCTCATATGTATCTTCACTTCTGAATATCATTTTCCAGGAAATATTTCTTAAAGCACACACATCAATCCAGAGTTTAGTTCAGTCTATCAATTTCTTAAAATGTGCATAGTAAAATGTTTAATTTTAATTGTATTTTGGCTCCTAACTTGGTTATTGTTGCATAGTTATTCTGTTATACCATAGCTTTAACTATAGTATTTAATGCCATGCTTTACATAACAATGAAACAGTTCTTGGTTTCTTCTTAACAATGACCTCCCAAGGCCCTGATGTGACCTAGTACTTTCTGTTACTACTACTTTATGTGGTTTGTCTTAGCTGTACACTTGTAGCATATCTCTCAGCAACAGACTCATGGAGAAAGCTTCCAAATCAAATATTTTTGAAAACAGCAATACTACTGATTTAGTAAGTTCACAAAATAAGAACACAATAATTAGTATTCATTTTCTGAAGAAATGAGTAGTCTTTAATTGCAGTGAAGGTCATTATTTGTTCATAGGAATCTAATACTCTTTCAAAAATCATTATGGATTGTAATACCGCTCAGCTGTACAGATTGTCGCAGAATGTCCAGATTTTTGCCTCATATTTTTGGTCCATTTTTCATAAAATTGTGGTTTGCTGGCAAATTAGTGGCAAATCATTGCAAACTGAACTTAGAAAATAATGACAGACAAGTTTCAGACTTCACACCCTTCAGAAAATTCATGCTAATGCAAAACCTGTTATTTTAGCAACTATCTAAGTTTGTAAGAGGAATATTTAAAAATTGTCCCTATTTTTGGGCTTTTGTCCCACTTTTATTAATGGCTTTGTCCATACATCTTGTTCTTAGAGGTTGAGAGGTATGATTGTAGTATGGCAGAGCAAAAGCAGAAGCCAAAATTAGGGACACGTGGGGTATGCTGATAAAAAATCCAACACTCCTACTCATCTGTACATACTTCATGGCACACATGTATTGAAACAGTACAGCAGCTGTAGCTGTGATAGCATACTCCAAACAGGGCATTTAATGTCCTGACAAATGCATGGCAATGTAAATGTCTTAATCAAGCAATGATGAAATTGCCAGGGACCACACTGAGCACAGTTTTTCTCTTAATCTCTCCATTTGACAATGCATAATATTCACACTACAGTTACAGAGGCACACCTCCACTCTCCACAAACACACACCCACCCACACTCACACATCATACATGTCAGCTTTGAGGCTTTTCCAACCTCTCTGCAAAACACTGCTGTAATGGCTTTGGCAAACAAAAATGACTGACAGATGTCAGCTCGGGACTCTCATCCCTACCTTTTGGAACCAGTCCATTGCACTTACACAAGTGTCAGTACAGATTTGTCCCATAGTTCTTTTACACCACACACACAAAACAATGATACATTGTTAATGTGGGCAAATCTGTTTGTTCAATGTCACTACACTTGTCTCCAAACCCAGTCTTATGACACCTGCTACCCCTCACCTTGTCAGCCCTTTTCAGTCCATAGCTGCAAATCTTGCTGTCCAGTATACTTTGTCTTGCACAAGAACACACACACACACACACATTACACATTTTGGTGAACAATGGGGCTTTGACTCCATCTTCCTAAAAAAGTGCTGTAATGGCTAAGAGGTGCAAAAACTATTATGTCAACTCAGAACACCTCACAGAAATTGCAGCAAGCCCATTGCACTGACAGCGCTATCCCTCAGGTAAAGCTTCAAGCCAGTATCAGTCCAGCTTTGCATTACAGTTCTGCTACTCCATAAAAGCAATAATTATAAGCACACACACACACACACACACACACACACACACACACACACACACACACACACACACACACACACACACACAGATGCAGAATGTCACATGACCATGATGCAGTGGTAGATACTTCTCTTCTGCAGTCATCTCCCCTCTCTGCGAAGTGTGCTCGCTGTAAGTTAAGTGTTCTTTTAACAACTGATACCACTGTACTCTGGAATATTTTAGACATTTTGATTGAATTAAGAATTGATTGTATGTAGGCAAGTTTCAGAATGTAATACTAGCTTTTTATTTGTTTTTGTTACAGCCACTTGTTTGAAGTAATAACTGATTTTATGAAGGCAGCTGCTAGACTGTATTTTACAGGCTTTTTATTGATTTGTTTTTCTTACAGTAGGTTTTCTGCTTGATAAATGTTATATGCAAGAGTGCATTTTTTCTAGTTGGACTTAACTGAAAAACTACAAGTACTTTATTTAGAAATGGTTGTGGACTTGTACTGTGTATGAATATAGTAGAAAAAGTTATTTACTGCATTCTAGTATAATTGCATTTCTATATTTTGGTACTCACTTTCTGACTGTTCTTTCTTCCTGTAACTACCTACCTAACCTGTTCCTACCCCCTGCTGTCTGCTCTCTCACTAAACTGTTAGCTGACTTGTGCTTTGGCTACCAACCCCCCCCCCCCCCCAACATACCCTTCCTGCCTGCTACTAACAATCTGCAATGTTCTATGCCTTGTAAACCTGTTGTCTCCTAATTGCTTTTTGTTTTTCTCCATTACAGCTGTTTAAACATCTTGGGCTGCAGGTTCATCCCCCCACCACCCTCCAAACTTGTATAAGTACTATTGCTGAAGTACAATTCCAGTGAAAATATTACAAAGGCTTCTCTGTAAGCACAGCTTTTCTTCTAATTAAATGAAATGTATGTCTTAACTTTCAACATAAAGACTTAATGTTAATGCCTTTATATACTGAGTTTTTTTGTTTAAAGCTTGCACACTTGCAGAGGCCTGTCTAGCTAGCCCATTTTTCCTAACTCCAATCCTGTAAGATCCCATTTCAGACTTTAGTTGATGACACACTGCTGGATTCTGTACCTCTCTCTGAGTAACAAGGTACGTTTTTAAATTTTTATCTATGGCTTTTACATCCAACTGTGCCTTTTTCCCCAGTTTTATCTGTGACCAATCAATATTGGACTATTTTTGTATGGCAATAGCTATCCACTTCCAAACTAAACTGCACTACCCCAGAATTAGTAACACCAGAAATAATTAACTTGTGCTAGTTTAGTTCCCCCCTTGAACTGTACTGCCATTTACTTAACTGCAGTTCATCTATTCTCTTGGTACTCTCTCCATATCACTTACCTACAGTTTGAGTCAATTGATTGTTTGTTTTTGATTGAATTGCCCATCCTCCAGAATCTGGCTGAGAGACCTGACAATCACTCCCACAGGACTCCTCCTGCAATTAGTCCCTACCCTCCTCCCCCTCTAGGAATGCATAGGACAGAAGTTATATAAGGGCCTGTATTCTCTGTTACCTGATTGTTTTCCAGCCCACAATCCCTGCTAGTCTATCTGATGAATCTGGGCATGTTGGGGCAATGTAGCAATTGCCTCATGTACACAGACAACCCTCTCTTCCTACCACCCAGCACTATAACCTGTGAGACATGCACTTATCTAGCCAAACTGGAGGTAAAGCTCTCTCCAACCAAGACTGAACTTGATAGTCAAGAGGAGAAGGTAAACAATTGCACCACACCACACTCATTACATAGTCCCACTAAACCTACACCACCAAAATCCACACATAGAAACACAAAAACATTCGCGGAGACTCTCAATAATAATCCGCTCAAGCAACAGAGACCTCCAAAGCAGAAACGCAAGCAACCTCCCATCAACAACACAAACCAAATGACACATAGCCCACAGACTCAGTGTGCCACTCAACCACAGCCCATAAGGCAAAACAACGTACCATGTTCAGTCATAGCCTCATGTCATGCTTTGTGCCCACTGAATGGCACACAGTAACAGTTATCTCACTCCACAAAGGGGGAGCCACTACTGATCCTGGGAATTATCGCCCTATTAGCCTGACAAGCCTGGTCTGCAAAGCCATGGAATGTATCATCATGGAATTCATAAACAAAGACATTGGTTACCTCCAAACTCTGGACCCCACCTAATTCAGGTTTTTGAAAGGCAGATCTTGCCTCCTGAACCTGGTTGACTTCTTTGAGGCAGTCACCAAAGCCGTAGATGAGGGTAAGGTGGTTCACACAGCCTATCTTGACCTCGCCAAGGCTTTCGACACCATCCCCCATTCTGGAATTATAGCTAAACTCACTAAACTAGGTATAAATCCCTACATCACAAGATGGGTTACCAACTGGCTCACTGACAGAACACACACTGTAAAAGTTGCAGACTCCAAATCTGACTTCAAACCAGTGACAAGTGGGGTACCACAGGGTTCATTCCTGGGGCCTCTCCTGTTTGGTATCTACTTCTCTGAAGTACAGGCTAACACAGAAGGCCTCTGGCTAATGAAGTTCGCAGATGACTGCAAACTAGGAGCTATAGTTGAGTACCCAAATGATGTGGACATCTTACAGAGGGGCCTCACTGAGACAGATGCCTGGTGTCAGAGCCATGGCCTCAAGCTCAATGCCAAAAAGTGCAAAAAAAACTCTGTACCCATGAACTACCACATAGGCAGCAGTCTTCTTAACACCGAATGTGTGATAAGAGACCTTGGGACCCAGGTGGACAGTAATCTCTCCTTTGATAATCACATTGCCACTCACATTGCCACAGTAGTCAGGAAATCCTTCTACATGGCACACCTCATCACAAAAGGGTTCTCATACAGGAAAAAAGAGGTCATTGCTCCCCTCTACTCGACACTCATTAGACCCATTACAGAGTACAATGCCCCTTTTGGAATGTACCTCACAAGGCATCTGCAGCAGCTGGAAAGGCCACAGAAGTACCTCACAAAGAGAATTACTGGCCTCAAACAGATGCCCTACACTGATCGTCTCAAAAAACTCCAGCTTTACTCTGTGGCATATTGCCTACTCCGAGGTGATCTCTGCCTAACATATAAAGCTATGTCAAACCCAGAGCTGCTGGACATGCTACACCTAAAGAAATCCCAATCCCTCAGAGCTACATGCTCTAGGGACCTAAACCTGGTCACCACAATAAACAGGACTTGCTGCAGGACTATATTCCTGTCCCAGAGACTTCCCATACTCTGGAACAGGCTACCCATCTATGTCAAGCAAAGTTCCTCATTAACACTCTTCAAGAAAAATTTTGATGAGTGGATGGGAAATAGGAAATACACCCCAGGGATCACTTCTGCGGCTCTGCTCAATAGGGGCACAGGAAATTAACTTTCTTGGGTTGGCGTAAGCCAGGGAACTTTGTTGGCTAGGCTTACTTAGGCCCTTGGGCCGATAGCCTAGTACCTACCTATGAACCTATGAACCGGTCGCTGCCCACTTTGCTCCCCACCCTGCCCCCAATTTTCACCCACCCCCGGTGGTCCTCCCTTTATTAGAAGAACAAACCCCTCCCATCACTTGTACCATCGACCACAACACTACTCCCAACTCTAAATCCACCATCTTCACACTACTACCCCTCCTCTTCTGCTAACATGAATAAGCATACCTTATACTCTTTGCATACCCTCTCCTTGCATATCTTACATCTTACCAAAACTCCATTATACCGCTACTCAACCATTTCCACTGTACAACTATTCACACCATCACTCATGACTCACCCTCACTCTACTCCTTTCCCACCAACTCAAGAACCATCCATATGCATCCCACACATATTATATCAACTAAAATACTCAAACTAAATGCATCCCTACAAGTTAACAAAATAATCCTCCCACAAAATCTGTTACCAACTGCACCCAATCATAACGTTTCCCTAAAATGCAAACTCTTTCACAAACTGATAAAACTAATAACATCGTGCATATCAAAACTTGCCCTCAATGGAGACATCCACCCCAACCCTGGCCCCAACATCTCCAACCCCACTTCTAATAATGAGACTAACAACCACAACATCTCCAAAATCCCAGCCAGTAGAAAACCAAATTACCTCCTTCTGCTAAGCCTAAATATCAGAAGTATAACCAACAAAGTCCACGAACTCCATGCCACCATAGACTTGTACTCCCCGGATATAATCATCCTGACAGAAACCTGGCAAAAACCTCACATTACCAGTGAGCAAATCCTCTCTAATGGTTACAACATACTAAGACTAGACCGACTAAACAAGAAAGAAGGTGGTATAGCTATAATATTTAAATAGCATCTAAACATCCAGATCTGAAACTCATCAGCTCCCCAAATTGCCAATGAAGAAATAATATATACCAACCTGAAAATAAACCAAAATAAAACCATCATGCTACTTTCCACCTGGCCAAAATATCCCTCCACTAGAAAACCTCCTCAGCTGGACTACCCACAATCTCCCCCAAGAGACCATAACTTTAGGTGACTTCAATATTGATTGGCAATCCTGCTGAGGCAACCATCCAACCCAGCATCTAAACCTTCATGGCTTCACCCTAGTCCAGTCACCAACCAGAATAAATAAAAACTCCAACAAGCACACTACCCTGGATTGGATACTAGTCATCAAGATTACCCAGTCCTATATAGCAGGCTGCCTATCAGATAGCCTCAGTGATCATTCCCCAACATTCCTACTCAAAAAACATCTATACCAAGTTAAACCTGTCATCTACCATCAAATACGTAAAAAACTACACTTTAACCCAATCACATTCATCTCATCCCTTAAAGAATGCAACTGGCACCTTCTAAATTACCTCAGCCTAGATGACACAGTCCAATTTTTCAATACTCCCTTCCTAAGCATCCTAAATAACCACGCCCCCATAAGACTTAACAGAACCAAAGCCCAACCCTCCGCATGGCTACAGAAAACCACTAGGTCAGAAATGAAAAACAGACATAACACCTGGGAACACTGGCACAAAACCAAAACCCCCTCAGCTAGACAGAAATTCCTAGAACTACACAATAGAGTCAAAAAGCTAATAAAGGAGGACAAAATCCAATACTACCAGTCTGCCCTCAACTCCTCCCAACACAACCCCAAACAATTCTGGACCTCGATAAACTCCATCCTCCACCCAGGTAAAATCAATACCCCTATACCTAACATTCCTCACTCCTCAGAAAATATTGCTACCTCATTCAACACACATTTCACACAAACCACTAGCTAGACAACACAACCCCCTCCCCTACACCCCACACCTTCACCCAGTAATCTCCCCACACTCTTGTCATTTTCTCCCTCTCCTACCTCCAACATAAGAAAACTTAAACCCACAAAATTAGTAGTAGACAACCTCCCAAGTGAATTCCTACAAATTGCAGTTGACGCCCTAGCCCACCCAGTATCAATCTTGATTAACCAATCTCTGTCAGAATGCTACGTCCCTACACTATGGAAAATATCACACATAATTTCCCTTCACAAAGGCGGCCCCTCCAGATACCTAACCAACTACCGCCCCATAGCGATTCTATCTCCACTCTCCAAAATACTAGAGAGATGCATTCACTCTCAAATCTCACACTACCTCCTTACTAAAAACCTCCTTTCTAATACTCAACATGGTTTCCAACCAAACCATAGCACCACCACTGCCTTACTCTGTTTTACTAACACTATCCTTCACCATAAAAACAATGGCCATCTCCCCTTTGCTACTTTCCTAGACCTATCTAAAGCATTTGACATGGTCCCACACAAGCAACTCATCTCTGTACTCAATAACCTATCCTTCTCTCAATCAGTCACCAACTGGTTTCAAAGTTACCTGTCTGCATGCCATTAATCTGTTGTATGGTAAAATGACTTATCTCCCCAACTACCTGTCTCTATTGGTGTTCCCCAAGGATCCATCCTTGGACCCCTACTCTTCTCTATTTTCACCAATAATCTAGCCTCTGCCACCAAACATGGCACACTTATACAATATGCAGATGACTCAACCATCATCTGCTCAGCCCAGTCCCTACCCAAATTGCAAAAGGTCACACAGGATGCCTTTTCCACTTTTGAAACGTGGCTATCCGATGCCCAGTTAATACTAAACACAAACAAAACTAAACTCCTCATCTTCGAACCCATCAGACATACTCAAAACAACTCTCACTTTAACATCACAGCAAAAGACAACACCACTATCCACCCAACAGATCACACCAAATTGCTAGGAGTTGAAATAGACAACAATCTCAAATTTGACATTCACATATCCATGACCATAAAAAAAGTCCACAAAAAACTAGGAGCCTTATACAGAAATAAGCAACTCCTCACCAAAGCAGCTAGGAGTTCAGTTGCAAATTCGCACCTTATCTCCACCCTACTTTATGCCTCTCCAATATATACCAAACTAAGGCAATGCAATCTAAATAAACTCGTGACTTGCTACAACAAAATTACCAAATTCGCCACCAGGGCATCCTACTGCAGTCACCACTGTCTCTCACTTACTGAACTAGGCTGGCTAGAACTCCCTCACCTCCTTCAATGGTATCAACTCGCAGTCACCCACAAACTGGTAAACCATCCTCTAAATGTCCCATCCCTCCAGTATCTACTCCAACCCTATCTCACCACCAGACCGCTACAATCCAGCAGCAAAAATCAATTACAGGTTACTAGAGCCATAACACTGCTAGAGAAGCACTATTCTCCAGCGCTATAGCCAAATTATGGACCCCCCCCCACAATAACCTCTGTACCATCATGCACCCACTTCAATGCTTTACTTAAAGAAAACCTAAAAACATGCTGGCTATGCCCTTGTAACTCTCTCCTCTAACTTCTCCCACTCCATCAACCCTCTACTTCTTTTCCACTCCACAAACTACCTTTGATTACAGCAAGTTCTGATACTTCCATGCCTATCTACTTATTATATGGCATTAACTTCTTATTGTTACAATTGTTAATATCTACTATGACTTTGTGGATGGAACAGATGCTAGATATCTACTGAATGTACTATGTTCTTCATCCGTAACTATGTTTGTAATATTTTAATTGCTAGGATTCCTCATCTGTAACTATGCCTGTAATATTTTAATTTGTGGAGCTTTTCTCCCCGGGCCTCCGCTGAAAATGGACCTGCATCCAGTCAGACATTCCTAGTCAACAAATGTAAATAAATAAATACAAAAAATAAATAACACAATTAAATTGTGACTGTGTACAAATCAACTGCTGTTTACATGTTTTTGCACAGACACACATGCAAACACATGCTAGCCCACCCCCACATCCCCACATTCTCGCCCACACATGCACACACAATGCTCGCCCACACACACATGCTTGCTTACCCACATGCGCACATTTACCCACATGAACACACACATGTTTGACCACACATGCACTGCCACATGTGTGCATACATGCTCACCACCCCTTGCACGCGTGCACACAAACTAGGACAAACATGCTTGCCCACACACAAACACAAGAAAGCACATGCTCACCCCCCACAAACATGCTCATCCACATGTACACAGAGACACACACACACACACACACACACACACACACACACACACACACACACACACACACACACACACACACACAGATGCAGAATGTCACATCACCATGATGCAGTGGCCAGCTCTCTATAAAACACTGTTGCATTGTGACTGTGTGCAAATCAACTGCTGTTAACATGTTTTTGCACAGACACACAGACACACACACACACACACACACACGCAGACACACACACACACACACACACACACACACACACACACACACACACACACACACACACACACACACACACACACACATTAGCACCCCCTCACACCCCCACACTCTCGCCCACACATGCACACACAATGCTCGCCCACATACACATGCTTGCTTGCCCACTTGCGCACATTCACCCACATGAACACACACACGCTCGACCACACATGCATGCACACACACACACTCTCCCACATGTGTGCATACATGCTCACCCCCCCCTTGTACGTGTGCATACACACTAGGACAGACGTGCTTGCCCACCCATACACAAGAATGAACATGCTCACCCCCCACACACACGCTCATCCACATGTACACACAGACACAGACACACACACATACACACACACACACAGACACACACTCAGCCACATGCACATGCAGACATACACACACAGAGACACACACATTCACCCCCCCACACACACACACACACACACTCACCCACATGCACACACATGCTCACCCACACCCCCTCACACACACATGACCCCTCACACACATGCCCGCACTTGCCTCCTCCCACACAAATACATGCTTTCACACATGCTCACCCACCCTACATATTAAAAGAAAACTTTGCACAACTTATACTAAAGTGAAGGAATGAACCCTCATAAATTCAGAAACTAAAGCAGCAAGCATATGAATGATTATAGAAAGCATAATGTGTGAAGACAGGTGAATAAAGAACCTGACTGCTTCTGATAGGAAGGGTGGAGCACTTAAGGAAATGTCAGTCATACCATCTGAAAAAGCAAACACACAAACTGGTAGACACCCAGTATAGAGTTCCAAAGAAAACAGTCCAAGAATAAAAAGCAAAAGTAACTCACATGTGACGTAAAAATAAGTTTAATAGCAAAGCTTTCGAGATAAAAACCTTCTTCAGTGCTTAAAATCATATTAAAACACATTTTCATACATACATATGAACACATTCAAACCAATAGAAGCATTGCAGCAATAAAATAATTAAAACAGACAAGTGCTTGTTTCATAGAATAAGAGATCTTCTCTTGAGAACAGGTTTTAAATACAGTATCACTCAGCCCAAGGGGCATATTTGCTTGAAAGTAATTAATCCATCTATATTCAACATTCTCAATATTTAATGCAATATATCTTCTCCTCTAATGCTTCTTTCAATATTTTTTATAACCCTAAATGTAAAACTATGCATTTTGTCTGAACTTATGATATGTTTAAACAAAGGCATTACTCTCCACCTCCCTACGTATGTCAGACAGGTGTTGGCCTATACTTTCTTTTAACATTCTGTTGGTTTTTCAAACATAAAATTAAATACATTTTTACACATGGTGGCTAAGTAAACCAAATTCTTGGTTTTGCAATTGGCAAATGTATGAAAATAAAATGTCTTACTTGTATTAGTATATATAAAAATATTGTTCTTATTTATATAGTGACAAACCTGGCAATCATAGCAAGGCACAGTATTTTTAGTGTTAATTAAAGCAGTCTTAAAGCACATTTGTAGGTCTTTATAACAGAGCTGTTGTTTCAGATTCCTACATTTCCTAAAGGCAAAACTAGGTGATGGACCTACAATTTCTTTAACCACATCCACAGTATAGACCAGTTTTGTCTTATAAGTTGTTTAACCCTACTAGTATGTGTGTCATATTACATAGTATATTTAAACTTATTTCTGGAAGTACTATCCATATTTACAATCTCAGTAGTTGGGCTTTCCTCTATATCTGAGAGATATGGTCTAGCTAGGGCATCTCTTTTACTCAACACTTAGGCTTATCAAAAAGTACTATAGAATCATCAGATAACCTATGTAGAAGATTCTATAGGAATGAGAAATGTACTAATTGGTTCTCTGATGCTTGGAATACACTACATTACATTAAAGCAAGTACTAGTTTAGATATTTTTAAGAACAGCCTGGACATTTATTATGGGAACAAGTGTTTTGGTATATTAGCAAGCTAGAAGGGCATTAATGCCAATGCTTGAAACATTTGTATGTATGTATGTATGTATGTATGTATATCTATATCTATCTATCTATATATATATATATATATATATATATATATATATATATATATATATATATATATATATATATATATCTACAAAAAGTTTATGTCTTGATTATGAATAACTAGGTTTAAATTTCAAGAAGGTAGTAGTAGAATCAATATCTGTTCTTTATACCTAATAGCGGGTCTACTTTAGAACAACAAATTGCCTCTTACCCGAAACCCATATCACCAAGACGAAAACATCGACAGCACCAACACACCGACGTCCTGGAACAATGACTAACCACTCCAAGTAAGTAACTGCTTGGCCATCCTGTTGAACTTTGCCCCAGACCCCCACAGTAGTGTGATCACAGAGTTGGTATATTTAGTTAGGGGGTGTGGGGGGCACAGTCCCCCACATAGGGGAGTGGGGAGGGTGAAGCCTCCCACATGGGTGGGTTTGGTTTTCTTCCGTTTACATATTTGTGTCAGATGGCCGACCGGTTACTTGCCTGTGGTTAGTCAATGTTCTAGGATGTTGGTGTGTTGGTGCTGTCAATGCTTTTGTCTCAGTGATATGGGTTTTGGGTAAGTGGCATTCCGTTGTTCTAAATTAGACCCTTAATAGCATACCCCTCCTTACTGCTTTTCAAACAATGTGTGAAAAACAACTGCATGAAATGTTTAATACAAATAACCAACATAAATTTTATAATTTAAGTAAGAATGAGTATTTAGTTTTAAAAGAAATAAATGAAAAAAAATGAAATTATTATTAAAAAAGCAGATAAAGGTGGTGCTATAGTGGTAATGGATAACGTTATATAATGAAAGAATGATGCTGTTGTTAAGTGGTAATAGCATTTTTAAAGTGGTAGATACAAGCTTTGTTCATCAGTTGATTTTTACTTGCAAGTCACATTTATACAATATGCAACTTTAATATTCTATTACTTTGGATGAGTATATGTATATGGAAATGATGCATACTATTATACCTGTTATTTATGGTCTTCCCAAGATCCACAAAGATGCAGCTAAGCCCCCAGTGAGACCAATTGTTTTCGGCTCTGAGTGGTTGACACAGTTCATATGCATGTTCTGGAAAGAAACATGAAACCTTGTGTGAAGTTCGTTAAAAGTTACATTAAAGACACAAGAGCCTTTATTGTGCAATTACATAAATGGTAACTATACAATGAAGCTGAATCTATAACAGATAAATTCAAAGAAATAGTGTTTGTAGCCCTAGATGTAAACTCCGTATTTATTGTCATACCTAATGACCATGGAGTTGAAGCTGTTAGACACCATCTATGTATGCACACAGACAGGAGCAGCACTCAAGTAGAAGCTCTCTGTGCTCTATTAGAACTTGTACTGTGTAATAATGTATTTTTGCATGATGCAATCTTATACCATCAGGTGAAAGGAGTGGCGATGGGTACAGCTATTGCCAACACCTATGCTAATCTTGTACTTTCCATCTGGGAAGATAAGAATATGTTCTCTGACACTAGTGCTTTTGTTAGAAACATATATTTTTTAAGCGCTTTGTGCATGATTATTTAGTGTGGCAGGGCAGTATTGAAACTTTAGACTCTATTTTTAGATATACTGATTTTACTACTACCATCTTGAAGTTTAAACCTAGTTATTAAAATCAAACATACATGTATATATATATATATATATATATATATATATATATAAGATAATACAATAGGTACTAGAATCTATAGAAAAGAAGTTCAAATTGCTAGATATTTAGATAACACCAGTATGCACCTCCCCATATATACAAAGGCATTGTGCGCAGTCAGCTCCTTAGAGACAGTCGGCTAAATACATATATCTTTAACTCTATCAATCAGCTAAATGAGATGGTGACAGAGTTTAAAGATAGGTGTTATAGTATTAAACTGTTATAAGAAAATAAAAAATGTGTTGAGTGAAAGTGATTGCCTAGCTGTACCATATCTGTCAGATATAGAGGAAAGCCCAACTAATGGGACTGTAAATAATACTATGGACAGTACTTCCAGAAATAACTTTAGATATATTATGCAGTATAATGCACATATCAATAGGGTTAAACAACTTATAAGACAAAATTGGTCTATACTATGTACAGCTGATGTGGTTAAAGAAATTGCAGGTTCATATCCTAGTACTGTGTTTAGGAAATATAGGAATCTAAAACAACAGTTCTGTTATAAAGACCTACAAATGTGCTTTAAGAATGCTAGAATTAAAATTAAAAATACTGTGCCTTGCTATGATTGCCAGTTTTGTCACGATATAAATAAGAACAATGTTTTTGTACACCTAATACAAGTAAGACATTTTATTTTAATAGGTTTGCCACTTGTAAATTAAACCAAGAATGTGATTTACTCTGCCACCTTTGAAAAATTTACTGAATTTTATGTTGGAAAAACCAGCTGGATATTAAAAGAAAGGATAGCCCAACACCTATCTGACATACATAGGGAGGTGGAGAGTAATGCCTTTGCTTAGCATATCATATGTTCAGATAAAATACATAGTTTTACATTTCAGGTTATAAAAAAACACTGAAAGAAGCATTAGAGGAGGGATATTGTGTTGAATATTGAGAATTTTGAATATAGATAGATTAATTACTTCCAAGCAGATTTGCCCCCTGGGCTGAATGATACTGTAAGGGTAAAACCTTTTCTCAAGAGGAAAGTCTCTTTTTCCATGAAACAAGCACTTAATTATCTATTTTAACTATTTTATTGTTGCTGCGCTTCCATTGGTTTGAATGTGCTCATGAATATGTATGAAAATGTATGAAAAGCACTGAGGAGGAGTTTTATCTTGAAAACTTTGTTATTAAACTTATTTTCACATCACCTTGTGAGTCTCTTTTGGTTTCAGTTCATACCATCTGAAAGTGAACTGCAAACATCTGGACTCGTAAATGTGCATAGGTTTTCCACAAAAGACAATGGAAGGTTTGACATAAAGTAATGTGCTGATAGTTATGCCTCAGTTAGCCTTTACTTCCTACAGTTGTTTTAATTTTGCTGTCTGATAGCTAGTCGTTCATATTACTTCAAAGGAAAGATAAAGTTTCATCACAGTGAGACATGCAAAATGGACGAAGTCTAATGTCATCCACTTATGGCATTCTAGAAGCAACCAAATACATTATCTACAAAAAGATTATATCTCCCTCCTTGGAAATGTATAGAAATTTTCT
>NC_056732.1:416272236-416344736 GCF_019279795.1 Protopterus annectens
CGAACATTTGGATATTTGATTATGTGAAGTAGACCCTTATAATACATATATATATATATATATATATGTAGAATCCACAAAGTGACGAGCCGTGGTAGTGCGCGTTCCAAGAATAAATGTGTGTACCAATCCAGGCAAAGATGAAGTGCTTACAAAGTCCTGCCAAAGCACTTTCGTACATCAAAGGCTACAAGCTCATTACCAACCACTTGTCGGAATAAAGATAGATATAGTAGCTGCAACAGTCTGTTTAGACCAACCTCAGTGTACCTTGTGTTTAGGCTGTAGTCCACTATCAAACCATGAATACTTCTAGGCGAGCTGCTTCCTTATACACATCCAATCTCCATAAGAGACAAACACCATTCGGTTCCTTAAACTCTGTTATACCATATAAACTGTTAGCAGACTGCTTCTTTGTACAAATCCAGCATCAGTAAAAGAAAAAACCATTCGGTTCAACCTTCTTTATTCATGTGTATATATATATATACAGTGCATATAAAAAGTGTACACACCCCTGTTAAAATGCCAGGTTTTTGTGATATAAAAAAATGAGACCACAATAAATCATTTCAAAACTTTTCCCACCTTTAATGTGACCTATAACCTGTACAATTTAATTGAAAAACAAACAAATCTGTTAGGGGAAAAATATAAAAAATAAAACAAATACAATAAGCCGGTTGCATAAGTCTGCACACCCTTAAACTAATACTTTTTTGAAGCACCTTTTGATTTAATTACAGCATTCAGTCTTCTTGGGTAGGAGTCTATCAGCATAGCACATCTTGCTTGGCAATATTTGCCCACTCTTCCTTGCAAAAGCACTCCAAATATGTCAGATTGCAAGGGCATCTCATGCACAGACCTCTTGAGGTCAACCCACAGATTTTCTATTGGATTTAGGTCTGGGCTCTGGCTGGGCCATTCCAAAACTTTTATTTTCTTCTGGTAAAGCCATTCTTTTGTTGATTTGGATGTATGCTTGGGGTCATTGTCGTGTTGAAAGGTGAACTTCCTCTTCATCTTCAGCTTTCTAACAGACGCCTGAAGGTTTTGGGCCAAAAGTGATTGATATTTTGAACTGTTCATAATTCCCTCCACCTTGCCTAAAGCCAAAGTTTCAGCTGAAGAAAAGCAACCCTAAAGCATGATACTGCCACCACCACACTTCACCGTGGGGATGGTGTTCTTTTGGTGATGTGAAGTGTTGTTTTTGTGCCAAATGTACCTTTTTGGAATTGTGGCCAAAAAGTTCAACCGTGGTCTCATCAGACCATAACACATTTTCCCACATGCTTTTATGAGACTTGATGTATTGTTTTGCAAATTTTAGCTGAGTCTGGATGTTTTTCTGTGTAAGAAAAGGCTTCCATCTTGCAACCCTACCCCATAGTCTAGACATATGGAGAATATGGGAGATTGTTGTCACATGTAGTACACAACCAGTACATGCCAGAAGTTGCTGAAGCTCCTTCAGTGTTGCTGTAGGTCTCTTGGCAGAATAATCCCTGACTGGTTTTCATCTTGTCTTTTCATCAAATTTGAAGGGACATCCAGTTTTCTGCAATGTCACTGTTTTCCCATATTTTTGCCACTTTTCGATGACTGTCTTCACTGTGTTCCATGGTATATCCAATGCTGTGGAAATTTTTTTGTACTCTTCTCCTGACTGATACCTTTCAACAATGAGATGCCTTTGATGCTTTGTAAGATCTCTGCGAACAATGGCTTTTGCTGTAGCAGGCAACTGAGTAAATGGCAGGAAAATCCGATTAAGACAGCTGAACTTTAATTGGGGTTAAATAGGAGTCCCTTTAATTGATGGCAGGTGTGTACCCAAGAAGACTGAATGCTGTAATTAAATCCAAAGGTGCTTCAACAAATTATTAGTTTAAGGGTGTGCACACTTATGCAACCAGCTTATTGTACGTTTTTTATTTTTTGTATTTTTCCCCTAACAGATTTGTTTGTTTTTCAGTTGAATTGTACAAGTTATAGGTCACATTAAAGGTGGGAAAAGTTTTGAAATGATTGATTGTGGTCTCATTTTTTTATATCACAAAAATCTGGCATTTTAACAGGGGTGTGTACACTTTTTGTATCCACTGTGTGTATATATATATATATATATATATATATATATATATATATATATATATATATATATATATATATATAGAGAGAGAGAGAGAGAGAGAGATCATATACATATATGCAGAAATATACATAAACATATACACTTATTTGATTTATGTATGTATGTGTGTACACACACACACACACACACACACACACACACACACACACACACACACACACACACATATATATATATATATATATAGTGCATTTCTGTATATTTATATTAGCTTCCCAATAAATAAAACTGTGTTTACATATTTTTAAATTTTGATATAGGGGTGTATTTCTGCTGCAACCTACACTCTATCTGGCACAGATATCAGCATGCCTAGTCTCATTATGATGAGATCTCAAGGAGACCTACTTTCCAATAGGTAGGGATGGGAGTCCTGAGCTGACACCCATCAATATTTTTCCTTTTCTGAAGCCATTACAACAGTGTTTTGCAGAGAGGTTGGAAAAGCCTCAGAGTTGACTGGTATGTTGTGCGGGTGTGGTTGACTGTGGGTTTGTGGAGAGTGGAGGTGTGCCTTTCTAAGTGTTGTGTGAATGTTATAGACTGTTAATTGGAGAAATGAATAGTAAAATTGTTTCAGTGTCACTGTTTGGAGTATGGTATCACTTCTGCAGCTGCTAGTACCGTTTCAATACATGTGTCATGAAGTATGTACATGCCTGTCTGATTTGGAGTAGCTGCAATGCAGAACAGATCAGGAGTGTTGGATCACTTATCAGCGTACCCCACAAGTGTCCCTAATTTTGTCTTATACTTTTGCTCTGACATACTACAATCCATAATGCTTTTTAAAAAAAGATGTTGGATTCTTGTGAACAAATGATGACACTCACTGCAATTAAATACTTCTTTTTTTTTCTTCAGAAAATGAATGCTAATTCATGTATGCTTGTTTTGTGAGCTTACTAAATCAGTAGTATTGCTATTTTCGAAAGTATCTGATTTGGAAGCTTTCTCCATGAGTCTGCTGCTGAGAGATATGCTACAAGTGTACAGCTAAGACATACTACATAAAGTAGTAGTAACAGAAAGTACTTGGTCACAGTGGAGGCTTGGGAGGTCATTGTTAAGAAGAAATCAAGATCTGTTTCATTGTTAATAATGCTTTGAATGAAATGCCACAGTTCAGGTTATGCCATAGCAGAATAACTGTGCAAAGATAACCATATGAGCAGCCAGAATGCAAGTAAAGTCAAATATTTTACTGTGCACATTTTAAGAAATAGGAACTCTGAAAAGATGTGTGTGTGTCTTTTTTTAAGAAATAATTCATGCGAAATGCTATTCAGAAGTCAAGAGACATATGAAGAACAATTTTAGTGGCACACCAGGCTGTGATTTGTTT
Organism: Protopterus annectens; assembly: GCF_019279795.1. Lineage (NCBI taxonomy): Eukaryota > Metazoa > Chordata > Ceratodontiformes > Protopteridae > Protopterus > Protopterus annectens. Next base: position 416,275,746 of record NC_056732.1, read on the forward strand.
GATGTTTGTTGTCATGGAAAGTTAACTAGTTAGTTTAATTTAGCCAAGGTGAAAATGTGAGACTCTAGCTCATTGAAGGAAGGGAGATGAGAGGAGTAACTTGGCCAGGAACTGAAACTTGCAAAACTCCTATTTGTAAAACGTCTTTTTTTATCTCAGTAATTTGTTAACATTTTTGCAAGCTTTTTCGTAGAATGTGTAGTACATCAGTGGGAACAACATTTGTAAAACTCAGTGCAGACCAGTCAGTGACACATGATCTGCAGACGCTCAAACATGGCAGTTTTTTTTCAGATGTTCCATTCTAAATGAATGAAAGTCTAGTCCAAGAACAAATGATAAGACTGCGTTTTATCACAATCTGAGCTCTTATACTACATTATGAGACAGATTTAGCTTTGCAAAAGAATCAGGATGTCGGCTGCCATGAAGGCAGACAAGGATTAAAAAATGAAATTAGGAATATGTACTTATTTTGCTGCAGGCAGCTTTGGGAGGTGCAGTTATTCATGCAAGTTAAAAAATAAATGTTTTTTTCACCATTTGCCCATTGTTATTCTTTAAGAGTTATTAACATGTTTAATTCACTCACTCTCAACTACAGTTGCCACCTGTTGCTGCTGCTAAAACCAGATCAAGGACATACTCCTCGCACCTCACATAACCCCATCTATTTCCACCCCTCTGCCGCCCATTTTTCTACCCATTTTGTGATGTCACCACCATCATCAGCTGAGGAGGAATACCCTCTTTTTCCATTCCTGATGTCTTCATTCTGCAGATTTACTATACTTTTCTGTAAAAAAAGCATAGTAAATCCGCCAATTTAACAAACCTCAATAGTCTGTTTATTTTTTGAAACAGAATACCGGAGTTTGCACAGTGTTTTCCCAACTACTGGACAATTAGTTTGATTTCTGGATAGTCCAGGAAAAAAACGGATAGGTGGCATTGCTATTATCATACTCCGTCACTCTGAAAATGGTGTTTAAACAGACCTGATTGACCCTGAAAAGATGCATCTAAGTGTTTTGAGTGTTACATTGTTAAAAGCAAAAACATTAAACTGCAGGTTCATAGCTTTGGCAATTAGCAAAAATACTGCACAAAGCTTTAAGAAATCTCAAACAAATAAAATCACATTCTTTTAAAACTGAGCAACACTTTAAAAGAAGTAAAACAAGTAAAACATTGAAGTAAAGGTATCTTTATTAAGTCTACTTTTCTATTTATTAAAATAATTTATTTATTTATTTGAATTTGTTTACCAGGGTAAGCACTGATGATTTCTGACCAATTTCAGTCTCAGCCTTGGATCAAAAACTGACCACATATACAAAATAAACAAGAGCACAATAACACATAAGTGATAGTAAAACAGTACAATGGTAGATAAGTGTTTTAGATACATAGTAAATGCAATATATTAATTTACAATATGTAGAAAAATTTCAAAATATTTGAGAAATTAGAACAGAATAAAGTAGAAAAGTAAAAAGGACCAGTCTTAGTGGCTTAGTTAAAGTAGACTTAAACATTGTGACCAAAAGGGTAACGGGTACACCCTTCTTTTTTAGTAGAGAACATACTTTGGAATAAGAGGATGAGTCATTAATTTCAGGTGGAAGAGACTCTCACAGTTTGGACTGAAGAATTGAGACTGCATGGTCAGAAATATGTAGCTTGGATTGTGGGGTTTGTGTCTTAGGTCTTGAGTGGTTCACATCTCTTAGGCTGTATGTGAGGGTGTGTCTTATTAGTTATGATGTTAAAAGTATGGAGAGTATGTTCATGTAAAAGTTTGAACAGTTGAAATCCAGGAGCAGGTCTACTCTTTGGTTAACTAGGAGACAGTTTGCCTTTTTAAGAGTTATACAGTGGTGTTCATTTCTTGGATAGTGACTAATAAATCTACTTATTTTGTTTTCTAATGTTTGAATAGTGGTGGAGTTTTTGGTAGAGTCTGTTCATACAAGAGGGAGGCTGAATTCAATTTGAGGGGATAAAATTCCTTTCCATACTGCACCTGGTGGATTGTGAGAGAAAATGAGATATTTTTGCACCCACAAAAGTAGAAGATTATTTTTTTTACATATATTACCAAAATACAGGTGAAAGTTGAAAGGAGGTTCTATCCAGTGACAAAGATACTTGAAAGAGGAGAGCTGCTGTAAGGGATGGGTGCTGTGATCATAGATTGTTAAAGTTTTCTTGGATCTAATTAGTTTCTGTTTGGTGCCAAAAAGCATAGATTTTGTTTTGGATGCATTTAGTTTGATTTTTTTTTGTAGTAATCCACTCACTGAAACAATTTAATTCAGGTTGTAGATCTCGCTATAAGGTAGTTGGGGAGAGGTTGGAGTAGCAGAGATCCATGTAATCTGCGTAGAGGAGGAGAGAAAGGTAATAAAGATCAAGTGGAAGTGTATTGATTTATATAGAGAACAGAAGGGGGCAAGGACAGATCCTTGAAGTACACCTCTGAATGGTGGAGAGGAAAGAGAGGTACAAGAGTTATAGTTCACTGAGAAATGATGGGTAGTTAGATAACTTTTGAACCAAAGGACGGCATCAGGGCTAATGCCTAGTTCTCAAAAATAAATTATAAGAGAGGAGTCACTGGCTAAGTCAAAGTGCTGGTGAGATCTATAAAAATTGTACCAGAGAAATGCCTTTGTCTATTGACATCAGAATTTCATCAGTCACAGACCAGATGGCTGTATTCCTTCTTAACCAGAAACCATGTTGTTTTTGGGAGAGAAGGTGATATCTAGAAATATATTTTGTAAATTGAGGGTAAACAATTTTCTCAAAGATTTTGAATGTGGTTTGGAGTATGAAATGGGAGGATAGTGCAATGAGAGTGAGAGCTGTTTTTGTTTGGAAAATTATTTTAGTATGACAGATTTATGTATCTATTAGGCATGATGTTGGTAGTAAGGCAAACATTAAAAATGTGTATAAGGGGTACAAAAATGAAGTCCCAACAGTGGAATATGAACCATGAATATAGGTTATCTATACCTGGGTGATCTTCCAGTTGTAGTTTTTCCAGCAAAGGGATAATGTATTTGGATGAGGTCTTCCAGAAATAAACTTAAGTACTGCTGTGAATATTTTACTATACAAGAAATATTTAACAATCAACATAGATAAGCCTATCTGGAAGCTCCTCCTGGGACATACTTGTTCTCCCTGAAACAGTAGCCCCAACATCAATCACATGCTGGTGTGCACTTTCCACTGAGCTCTTGGTCCTTGACAGTGGAAAGGAACTCATCATTTGGTGTCATTGGTGGCTCTGTAGCAGCCCCCACCCAGTAGCCATTTGTCCATGGACCACTACAGCTGCTCTTCTCAGTGCAGATGAAATCTTACTAGTGGCCCTGTGATGCACCTGATCATATGCCCTGCTGTGGCCCTCATCAGTGTTGACATCGTCCACTATCTGCTGCCAAATTTACATTCTTCCCGACATATCCCCATGGCCTCTCTCAAGAAGAAAGCCACCGTGTTGCCTAAATGCTTTGACAATGACATCATACTCAGGGTCACTGAAGAGTTTGCAGGAATTGGGGCACATGGGTGTCATAGCCCTAGGTGACATAAAACAAAAAAGAAGGATACTACACATAAATATCACTGAAAGTCCTGCTTAGATGTAACACATATGTAGTAGTTTTTCAATATTACCCACTGGAGAAATAAAAAACTTTCAAGATGTTCAAATTAAAAAAAGGATTTATGTGGTAATAACATATCACCATCACACACAAAGCAAAGTTGGATTCAAAGCAAGGGGAGTAACAATAGCAAGGCAAACCTCTGTACAAACAATTTTTGTTTGTGCCAACACAGAAATGGAACTTGGCTCCTCTACCCCCAAAACAACAGGCAAATGATATTTTGTTACCAAACAAAGAAATAAAACATCAGTGAACTGTTGCTATCAGAGAAATTGTCCCTAAATATGTGTACACATTTAACACAGAACACTGATTTTTATGCAATTGCCAGTCACCTCTACCTGTGGCTAGCACTCACCTAGAGGTGTCTATGGGTCATCCTAGAAGGTTAACACTCCTGTGTCATTGACAATATAGGACATTTATATTTCACTGAAATAACAATAGAAGAGTGTAAAGAGAAACAGTTGCAACATTAACACTTATGATTAAAGTTAATAAGGCTATGCATCTGAGAAAGAAAAAATGCCCTGACATAAATGCTTATACCATCAGTAAACATCTAAGAAGTGCATACAGATAAAAGTAGTATTTGCTAATGCATATACAAAAATCTTTTTTCTAAGTGACATCTGAGCATAACCAGTATATAAATGGAAAATGTAATCATACCTCATCAAGCTTAGTAATCTTCTGTGCAGATAAATCCAAAGTAAAAGCAATCTTCTTATGTGTTATCCACATAAACAAGTCTTTTCACCTTCAGGTTACCTACCTACTTTATAGTGTAGATTCAAGCCTGTGAGCACATTGAATATGCAAATGAGGTGCAAACTCGTTAGAATTGCTGAATCTTAAATTCCTTGGCTCCATGTACCAGGTGTAAACATAGTGCAGGTACTCCCTCTGAGTTTGATGCTAATGGATTGCAACTGGGAATGATTACTGGTAGGGAGAAGGAAAACACAAGAGCAATTCAGATTCCATTACCTCCAGTGGGTGTGTTAGCCAGGTTAGACTTACAAAGTGTAGAAGTAATTGTATCAAGGTTTTAAATGCTGGTAAGGATCTCACATTTCACAGTTTATGTTCAGTAATATCCAACCTCTCCTGTATTTGTTAAAAATTGTGTATTATTGTAATTTAATATTTTTTACACATTATATGGACAATGATAACAGATTCCTTACAAACTACATGTCTCAGATTACTGCTCAGATAAGAGAAGAATGAATACCATTCAAGAATAAGACAGAGCTGCATTTCTGCAAACAATAGTCACAAATGGTTGTGTGATCACTCATTGCACTACATCTGAAATTAACACACATACAAACAACTCTGAAGTGCACAAGTGCCATATAGGGGTGGGAGGTTAGCATAATGGCCAAGGTGTTTGCCTTATAAACCAAAGGTGCAGGGTTTGATTCTCACACAGGGTAATTGGCTAGGCTTAAAAATGGCCCACAAAGGCAGTTAGCCTAGTACTAATTTATGAATCTATATGCCTTGTTAATACTGTGGATGATTTTGGTCTAGCTTGTATGCACAATGATTTTCATTCTTCCTGAAAAGCTGCTTCTGTGGCAAAGAGGGATAAGACACTCTTACTGTGTTTTGTAGGTTCATTGGTGTGAGAGTTCAAATCCTCAGTTATGTAAACTCTTTCATGTATACTAACATTTATTTTATAATGCTGTTTATTTCACATATTTTTTTGTAAAACTTGTGTTTGAGCAATGTACGGCTTAGCACAAATGGGGAAAGAGAGAAATAGAACAGACATCATGTAATGTACTTCTATGATAATCAATATATAAACTAGACCTGTGAATCATGTGTGTGTGCAATACATCTGGTAAGTACGCTGATCCTCACAGTATATATTATCTGTAGATGACAGTTAAAGTCCCACATTTATCTTTTAAGGATCAAGCCTAAGAAACACTGCTCACAAGCATAAAAGAGGTTTAGCTTTGCTTCTCAAATCTGACCATTGTTTACTGCCACACAAACCTGGAGAACTGGCCCACACATGAAGCAGACAGAACACTTGCAAACAAGATGCAGTCATTCTTGAATACAAAAAGGATACATTGTTGTAGCTTTTGCTTTCTAGCTCACAGTCCCGCTAAGATGCATTATGCAGTGGTTAGCAACCTTCCCCAACACCTGCAGAGAGGAGGCAGACAGTAGACAATTTCAAAACAATTACATTGTATTGTCTATGTTTTGCCACCACACAAACATGCTTATAGGGGTTGTGCTGCAGTCAACACTCAGAAAATAAGAAAGAACATGAAATTATCCAAATGCTTTGTATCAATTCCCATGGCAGCAGGTGTAAGTGTAGGGCTGAAATGCAGATGATCCTGAGTTCTAATACAACAAATTCCAATTATTTTTTACTGTTGTTCCATTTTACTTTATATTAAAATTCACATGAAAAAAATGATTACGCACACCCAATTTTGTTAAGGGTTGTACACTCAATTTTAATAAACTGATATGACTTATTTGTGTGAGTGAGCATATACCATTATACTTCTGTAATCATAATTGTGTTCTTTGGCCTTGGATGGTCTTCAGACTTCAATAATATTCATACACACAGGGAGGTAAAAACCAGGAGCTTGTCAGGTCCCACACATACATGGTTAACCCTTCAGTCTGTCATGTGTATTGATATGTAAATAATGAGTAAGTCTGAGAAACATTTCTTCTGCGTCAAGGATGAAAAATCACCGCTATAGAAGAAAATGTTTTGTCCCTTATCCATAGGTTTGAATCCCACATTGTAAAAATGAATTTTATCAATGTGCAAAGCCATAGCAAAATGTGTCAGGTCATAAAATGTATGCCCCCAGTGCATGTCTGCAAAGTTAAATCACCTAACAATTTCATCTCTGTTTGGCACTGTTGCTCTCTGCTTAACTTCATGCAAATGTGGTTGGCATTGTTCTTCGGGTTTGCACACTACTAGTAAATGTGATAACATATATTGGCAGGAAATCACTCATTACCATTGTTGGTTTTCTCTGGTTATACATGTCTGGTAGTAGAAGGGAAAGTGCCAAATTTAGGGTGCAGAGGTAGGATGTTGAGTAGTCCAGGATCTTTATTGGACTCCTTGTAAAGTGCCACAGCTGAAGGTTTCTGCATGGGGACTACACTGGCTCACAGTATAAATTTGAGGCTTGGAATAGCCTGGCCAAGGCTGTCTCCAGTGCAGCTACTGTTCCACACACTGGAAAACAGTGTAGACATCACTTTAATGACCTAAAAAGGGTGCAAGAGGGATACACTCAACAAATGGCTGGATGAGTTCAGCACCTCTGACATCTCATAGTTGTGTAAGTATAATAATAAATAGAATTAATTGTACATAGAAAGTTGCATATAGACAAGAAGCATAATGCTCTTCTCTTCTTTTTACTCCACAGCTGACCATGAGATCAGAGTGAACATAGAGATCTATGATGAGTATATAGAGAAACTGAGGGAACCAAGGGGTATGTATGCAGCACAACACAACTATTATTTCAGTAAAGTATTGCTCTTCTAAAAAGTAGTAGCAAATTAAGCATACATAGCCTAAAAGATGAAGCAAGCATGCATACTGCAGTCTGTAGCACAAGCTAATTGCAGGAGTCAAATGTAATACTGCAGTCAGATGTTATGGGTTCAAATACCATAGATAACAAATGCATAAAATGCAATACTGAAATCCTTTACAAATATTACAGTAACTTAATTTTACCAGAAGTGGCATGAATGCTCTGCTGTTAAATGAAATATATATATAATTTGACAAAGTATACATGCAACATATGTACATTGCAACAATTACTTAGAGCAATCATTGCTTACAGTTTACAATTCTTAAGAAGTATTCTTAAATGTAAAAGTACAGAGAAATATAAAATATTTCATTTTTAAGATAATGTATCCCAACCCTTATCTCTCTTTTTTATTTTTCCATTTGTCATCAAAATGTTTCCATGTCATGCTTCTGGGAAATGTCACAAAAAGCTTTACAGTACAAGGAGGTAAGCCAATTCCCATGGCTCAGCCTGCTCCCACTCCAACAGCTACTACACTGATGCCCGGCATGTCTGGGAGAACACAATCTGACAGTACTGACTCCTGTACTCCTGCACTACCTGGGCCCTCCACATTAGGTAGCACTACTCTGGCAGCTGGTTCTGTGGTAGCTTCTGGGAGTACTGGTGGAGGTGGTCACTTTGTCACCCAACAGGAGTTGCCAGGGCTGGTGTGTAGCGTCATGCAGAGCACAATGGGTGCACACTTGCCTCAGATGGAGAGGATGCTCTCTTTCATGGTTCACAGGAGAAGATGTCAAGCACTCCAACAGCCAGAAGAGTAAGGGGACAGTGAGGAAAGTCCTGTGGATGTGGACTCAATTCTCACTCTCCCCATATTTGACAGTCATAGGCCTCACTTGTCCCCTCCCTAACCCCAGTCATGGTTTCCCCCAACCTGTCGTGTCCCTTACCATACCTGTCTCTTGTCTTGTTTGTCTTGGATGTCTGCATATGCTTCCACACTGACCGCACTTATCTCACCCTGGAAATACCTATGTCCCTTACCCAACATTCCTCTCTTACTGATGAAGAAAAAAGAGGAACTGTCCCATAATAAAAAAAAAAATCATCCCATACATAGCTATCCACTTCGCACATGTATCTTCTTGACACACTTGATTTGGTCCAATTGGCTATACAATATGATTGCATTGTTGTCTCTGTTAAGGTGATGGTCCAAATTCAACTAATATTCTAAACATATTTTTCATTTTACACAGTTAAAAAGTGGGTAGCTATGTTTTTTCCTAGCTTCCTCCTGCACATTCTCTGTTGCTTTCCCTTTGTTCTTCCCCACTGCTTGCCCCCCATTTCACCATTTCCAATCAAACCCAATTTAACACCTGTAATCTGGTCAAAAATAGAATCACTCACCACACACACGTAAGTAATAAATCCCTAATGTAGCCCTTCAGTTTTTGCCCTCTGTGTTTGCATAGAGTTTGGCATCGCCCACCAATGCCGATCAATGGTGAATGGTTCTTCACATCCTATGGCAGGGAGTGGTTACCTCCCTGCAATGCTGCTTAAACATGCTGCGCTAACATAACACACAGAGCAGATTAAAGGCACAAATTACAATGTCATCTCATTCTATTTATTTACACTGATGAATGTATGAATATGTAATTCCGTATGTGTGCTGTTGACATTATCCAATTCATTATTGTTTGCTTTTATACAGGACTTCACTATAGGCATTTCCTTTCACATTTGATAAAATTATCACATTTAATTATTTAATATTAAATCATGAATACATATGTAAAAAAAATACATTGACCTGGATTAGAACCCTGTATTATCTGTTCTCATAAAAAGAAGCATATTGATGTTTTACACCTGCTGACACAGAGTCAGCAAGGCAGCAAGTGTTTTTCTTCCACTTGGTACTGCCCAAAGTGTGGACAGCAGCACCCCTTCACTTTATGTGCATATGTGGAGGCGAGAAAAGCAATAAAACTATTAAAATTTTATGAATGGAGCAGTGAACCACATTTGCACATTGCTTAACTACACACAAATGGGGAAAGTAGTATCACTAATTTTTGAAGGTGAGAAAAATTATGACAGCATTTCCTATATGAACCATATAATAACACCATATAATCTGTTATATGTGCCTACCATAGCCATTAGGGATAAATACTTTTTTTTAAGTTGCAGTAGGAGTCCTTAAATATGTATCCCGCATGAGGAAACACTTTGCCATCAATCACACAATCCTGCTGTGCTATAGAAAGTGTACATGAGTATGTATGACTTATGTTTCTGCCAATTTACTCCTCTGGCAATGAAAGTAAATGTAACAACACAAATAAAGGGAAGGAATTTTTTAAAGAAATAACACATATTTACACTGTGGCCATGTGTTATCTGCACCTATGCACTTAAAATATGGGCTGTCAGTATTTGTTCCCAAATATAGCAATTGCTCTACAGAAGATAATTAACATGTTTTCTTATATGGCACGTACATCTTTATATTGACAATATACATTTTTATTTTCCAATACTTGTAGCAATGTGGGCAGCTGCTTGCATATAGTTTGAAAAGCTGTCATTTTAAGGTATATCTGCAATTGGAAACACAACAGCAAATTCACACTTTACACACTCATCAACCTAGTAACATGAAGATCTTTATTATCTTGACAGTTTTAGATGCCTACACATCCATTTCATGCATGCCTCCAAATGTCTTCTATCAAACATCCAATACTGATGTCATCCACTATAAATTGTCCTGCAGCCGTGTAAAAGTCAGACTTGTGCCATGGTGCTTGCATTAAGTACTGAGTTCTCTAGTCCATGTACTTGGTTAGATAGGGGTTCTAATCTCTCTGCATTCAATGTGTGTGTGTGTGTGTGTGTGTGTGTGTGTGTGTGTGTGTGTGTGTGTGTGTGTGTGTGTGTATGTCTAGTCAGAACACCAAAGTTGTGTTGCATGCAGTCACCACTATAATCACATTGAGCATCAATATTTTGACAGTTGGACATGCCTACACATCTATTTCATGCAGGCTTCCCAACATCTTCTCTCAAACATCCAGTGCTGATGTCATTCACTATGAATTGTCCTATAACCTTGCAAAAGTCAGACTTGTGCTGTCATGCTTGTGTAAAGTACTGAGTTCTCTAATCTGTGTACTTAGTGTTTGTGCACTTGCTTGACATTTGAGACAGCATTTTACACCAGCATGTTGGGCACTGCTATTACCATCTTCTTCTCACTAGCAGTGGTGTAGCTAGAGTTTGTGCCACCCGGGGCTGTCTTTGAGTTTGTTGCCTCTCCCTTCTCATACAATCATGTCAAATTGGCCCCCCTACACAGCCCTCCCCACCGCAGGCATTCCAGTGTCCCATTACTTGGCTATTTCTCCCCATTTACCATAAACACTGCAATGTGCATATTGCTTTATGCTTTATTTCTACAATGATTATTTGGATTTCATTTAAAACTTTTACTTTAAATCTTAAAGTACAAACACCGATAGACATCTGCTAAACAAAGCAATATAGTCTCACAATGAAAACAGACAGCATTGTAGCTTCTCTGCTCTTGAAACTTTAATTCATTAACACAGCACTGAAACCCACACAGTCTCACAATGAAAATAGACTTAGAATTAAAACTTCTCTTCCCTTGAAACTTACATTCATTGAAACAGCATTGAAACCCAAAAAATGCATCTGGCCAGTGGAGGATAAAGTTTACCTTTGGGCTGTTTTCAAATCATAGACCCCTTGCACACATACATATGTTCTTTGATTTACCATCTTTATTGTATTAAATTATATTCCTTGTGTAATACAGCATGCTTGTTAGAGCATGTTTTAAATTTATTGTTTTGAACATTTTTCCAGTAAGCAATGAAATAAAATGTATGAACCTATAATGACAAAACTGCCCAGTTCAGAACATTTCCATCATAAAAGTCTACTCAAACTTCCATCATTGCAATCCACCAATATCAGTAAATATGAACAATATCTGCAGAAGTAAAAGTCATCTAAATAATTCCACATTAAAGAGATATGTACCTAATGAAGAGGTGGCTGCTAGCAAACAACTTTATATTTCATTGTTTCATCTGCAAATAAAGTGCATGTTGCCCTTGAAGAATAAACTGCCTATGTTACATTAAAACATATGATAAGCTAGTAATATTGCAATAGGGAATGGATGGCAACCTTATAACAGGTTCATAGTTACTAAGTATTTATTCCAAAGGAGGACATTTACAGGAATACACCCACTCCCTTTAAAGTACAACAAAGTACAGTATCAGCAATCCATCTACATATGGTGGGAGTAAAACCTACAGCCTTCTGCATCAAAAGTAAGTATACTACCTGTTGTGCTACTCACAATACAAGCACACTTACTATATGCAGCACTAAGCTTCTCTTCTCTCTTCCCCTGAAACTCTCAGCTACTTGTAAAATCCACTTAACACTCAACTAAATCTCTCAACTTTGCAGCACAAGAAATCTGGAAAAAGCCAACATTTATTGGGGGGACACAGGCCCAAAACCAGGGATACATTTTAAACATTTCTTGTATAATCTTAAAAGGTTGCTAGAATAAAGTGTTGTGTGTTACCATGCATTTCCTGAAAGATAGGAAGACTGAAACTTAAATGACAGTCATAATTTAGTGAATTCATTTCTCAGTGATTTGCCAGAAAACCACAAATTTTAAGAGGAACAGAGCAAAAGTAGGAGCCAACCATTGCAGACATTCTGTGAAAATCTAGACAGTTGAGAGCTAGAATCACATGTGGTGGTATGGGTAGACAACTCAGGTTCGTGTTTCTTGTACCTAAGGTACAGGGGTTGAACCTGAATAGCACTAACCACCAGGTATACCTAACTGGGACATTTCACACTGAGCAGGCAGGAACCAGCATTTCAAATGTAAGCAAGAAATTAACTCTCCTTACTTGAACAGAAGCAGCAGCAGAAGAATTAAATTGGGAAACACAGCAATTCGAAAACTCTCCTTATAGCAAATGTTTTAAAATTGTGCACAGACAGGAAAAGAACAATGCATGCACAGATGTGTTGCTGCAGGACTGTTCTTAAAGAAGAAATCCCTTAAACAGTTTTTTAAGTATTAAAGTATTAAAGTTGACATTCCCAAAAGTGCTTCCTGGGGTGGACTGCTCCTCTTGCCTCCCTCTAGCTACTCCACTGCTCACCAGACACTGATGATGTCATCACTTAGAAAGTGTCTGACACTCTTCAAGACTTGTGCTGTGGCACTTATGTTAAATACAGAGGTCTGTAGTTAGTGTACTTAGATAAACAGAGGTTCTGTTCTCACTGGTGTGTGTGTGTGTGTGTGTGTGTGTGTGTGTGTGTGTGTGTGTGTGTGTGTGTGTGTGTGTGTGTGTGTGTGTGTGTGTGTGTGTGTGTGTCTTTGTGCACTTGCTTGACATTAGAGAGAGGATTTTACACCAGCATGGTTAGCACTGCTATTACCATCTTCCTCCTACAGACTCTGCTGATGCTATCAGCTATAGCTGTCTCTCAAGCATGTTCTGTTAATGTCATAGGCTAGGTTAAGATCCCTAGATCAAGACACTCTTACAACATTATATTTGTGGATGTGCAGCATTTTCAAAAGGACAGGGTCAGAGACTGGCCTGTAGTCCAGGCACAAGTCACGTTATCCTATACAATACAGAATACAATGGCTGGGCTTTCAGTCTATCCATCTACGTCATGGCATGGTTTGTAGGCTCTCTATTTTCTTGTTGAGAAACCCTTGCGGTCTTTCCAGCTGCTGCAGGTTTCTGGTGAGTTACATGCAAAAGGGAACATTGTACTTGATTAGTGTTCTGATGAGGATTGAGTACAGTGGTGTTATAACATCCTCAGACCTGAATACGATGGCCTGAATTGTGAGGTGCATGACATAGAAGGCTTTCCTTACAACTGTGAAAACGTGGTGGTCGAAGTTCAGATTGCTATCTACCTTTCTTCACAGGTCTTGCAGCGCTGGTTTTGAGCATGGGGGGGGGGGGGTATTGTCAATGCTATAATTAGTAGGGAAGTCCACTTTGTAAAAGGCAAAAATAATGGCCCTTTTTTACATTTATTTTTAGACCATATGGCTTTGGCACCAATCATTTGTCTGTATTAGACCTCCTGTAATATGTATACATAATTTGTGGTCTCAATGATTGCACCCAATTTGCAATTATCAGCAAACTTGGTAAGCCACAGGTTGTATACCTTAGCCTGGACTTCTGCGAAATAGATTCCAAACAGTAAAGGGCCTGGCACAGATCTTTGTAGATGTCACTGGTGATGGCTCTAATGGTAGAGGTTGAGTCACCAACATTGGCAGTAAGTGTTCTGTTGGTGAGCCACTTGGCCAACCATCTAGCAATGTAAGGCTTAATCCCCAGCTGAAAGAATTTCTCAATGATACTTGAGTGGGGGATTGTGTCAAAACCATTGGCCAGATCAAGATAGGCCATATGCAGTCTTTCTTTCATCCAATGCTTTGGTGACTTTCTTGAATAAGTCTTTTAGGTTTAATAAACATGATCTACCCTTAACAAATTCAAATTGAGTTGGGTCTAGAGTTTGAAGGTCACCTATGTCCTTGTAGATAAGGTCCATGTTGATTCTTTCCATGGTCTTGGAGATGAGACTGGTTAGACGTATAGGTCTATAGTTCACAGGTGGGGTTGATGCAAGGGGATTACTGCTGCTGTTTTCCACTCCACTGGAACAAAAGCTAGTTCTCAGGCTATGGTCAAAGAGGATGCTAATTTGTTCTAGGTCCTGTTTTAGATTTTTGAGTAAGCAACCTGAGATGTTGTCTGGTACAATTGAGGTTTTTAGCCTTGGAGATCACAGATATCACCAATGTTTAGAAATACTAGGCAGGGGACTGGTGTCAGGTATGCTTTGGGGTATGGCCGGTGGGGCCAGGAGACTGAAGTCTGTGCCAAATCTGTCAGCTAGCAGGTTGGCCATTTCCTCCAGTGTAGCTTCATGTTTAGACTTCTAGCATTAAGCAGCAGAACTTTTGAGTTTGCCTCCATTGGATGTTGTTATAGCGGATCTTTTGTTGCTTTCCCATTGACTAACAAAGGCATTACTGGGGAAGCAAGTACCTTTGCCAGTATCCAACAGCTTAGCAGACACATATTCTGACCATCTCTGGCAAAGCAGCATGGCTTATCAACCATGTAAGCTCAGGTTGAGAGATACTGGACCCCCCTGAACATGACACCAGAAGCTAAGCCAATTGTTAAAGTCCATCAATTTTGTTTATATTGTGGCATAATCCTGGGTGAAGGTAGAATGCAGCTTAGGGCTAGGGTCATACCTGCCTGGGACATATAATCTGACCATTCAGTCATGTGTCTCTTCATATAGTCCAGAGAAGTGCATTACAAAAACAAACATACAGCCCAGTGATAATGTAGACAGTACACTCTGATGAGCAGACCAAGTGGTATGTGACCTGTGTACTGAGGTAGATGGCATGCAGAATGTCCACCAGCATGTGCCAGCTACTCCCTTGTATGCAAAACAACTCCTGAGTGTGTGCAGGACATCCACATCAAAGGCCATAATACCTCCATAGTTCACAGCCTTCATCACACCAGTAACTGAGTACAAATCACCCTTCTTCTTGTACCTCCCTACACATCTTCCAGGGATGCGTAACTCAAGTGTACCACCTTTGCTACATTGAGGTCCCACACATTTTATTGGCCATATCTAGGTATCCTTTTTGTTGCATAAACATTACTGTCTGATGGTGTGGAGCCATCATCAAGGCGATATAACAGATTCATGTGTGATCCCTGTTCCAGTGATGCACACAGTAACTACATAGCTGTTTTATAACATTGATAGCATTGGTTACATTCATAACAGTGTGAGTTGTGTCATATATATGCCATGCACACCAATCAACTAGCCTGGATTGATCATAATGCCACCTAGAGGTATAACAGTGTCCTCCTAACACCTCCAGCAGATGTTACAGTGTCAGGACAGTGTGCTTGATTACCCTCATAGATTGCTGACATCTCATAACAGTTGTATAAGTGTGTTTGTGCAGAACCATCTCTGATCTCTCACAGTCACATATGTTAAGTCAAAGGCATGGAATTACTGGCGGTAGTATATGGGTATTATCCATTATTATGCTTGCTTCTGTTTACTGTTATTCATGAGCCTGTAACTGTGTCCCACTTGTTGCAGAACTATGCTGACATTACAGTCATATTCAGATAACTCATTTTGTACACTTCACAATATGCACCTAACCCCTATTGTATATAACATCCCTGATAGATGTCCTCTCCATTGTTCATGCCGGGATGCTTATATCACAAAGGCATCATTCTCCATTGTTAATGTCACCTTGTGTGACAGTCATACAATATACATTTTCACTGTGCAGTCCATACAGCATCATGTCAATATGTGATTAGTGTTCATGCTACAACTATCTTAACTTACATGTCCTCCTCTGCTGTACATTAAGATCATTCACCAATCCTCTTTCCTTGTGTTCATTCCTACAAATCTTCTGCATGTCCCTATTCAATACACAGACTTCCCCTAACTGTTTATTTTAAATGGCAGTCCACGTACCATTACAGATTATTTGTACAACCTTTGTTCAGAATGCCTGAAATGGGACTTCACAATACTTTGCACTGCATACACTGTCCTGTAACATGCTTGGACCATATGCATTGCTATATTATTAACCCCAGTAATCATCTTGGCATTCCGCACAATCTCACATACCTAGTTTGCCTGTAGGTAAACAGGTCTACATGTCTGCTGCTATCTGCGCTACTTTATGCAGTTTCCTACGCAACAACACTGTTGCTATCCATGAAACTGCACTTGTTTATGTTTAAAAATGGTGTGCGGCATGAATATGTAAATGGTGCTGCTGCTCACCACGCAAACATATAAACTACATGTAGGCTTTGCATGAAGCTTACATGGAGTTTATTGAATCCCCAGGAGAATCATTCAGAAAAGCAGCTCACCAAGCAATATACCTATTGCATGTGAAAATGTTTATGATCTCTGTAGTAGGACAACATCCTGGCATCTAAAAATCAATATCTGTATATGAAAACATGCTCATATGCAGAATGACTGACGGATGTAAATATGTTTTACCTCTTTTAATGCTACAAGATTTACTGCCATAAATGTCATACAAGAATACTTTCCCAGTCTCTCCTTAATAGAGCTCTAAGCAAATAAACTGGTTGAGGCTCTGAATGCCACTATATATAGGTTTTCTAATATAGTTTTACCGTATATCTATTGTTTCTTCTGTACTGTTTCTTTATTTTTAATGTTTAAACCTGAAAATATTATGAAGTTGTTAGAATGCTTATATAATTAGATTTTCTTTAGGCCACTTCAATAATATTTTCCATATGCTGTGCTGCACTTACAGTGTTTGTTGTCAATGATGTGACTGTAGATGAAATGATGCAACATTAGTTTTATTTAATTCAACTTAACTTGAAATTCTGCTAAGATGAAATATGCCACGGAATGCCCTGTAGTTGAAAAATAAATTCTGAGTGTACAAAGGGCACCTATGAAAATGAACCAGAACCAGATGCACTCTGTCAAGCACACACACTCATATATTTAACATTTATGTATTTATTTATTTAGCATTTATTTTTCTGCAATTATAGTGTATGTTCTTTTTTAAGTTCCCAGGTTTCTAATCACTGAGTGATGAAATCATATATTTTGCATTGCTTTAATGGTGTAAAACAGTATACACTGTGATAGTGCAAGGACAATAGCCCTCAATACAGCAAATGTCACTGAGGTTAGCACAGTAAATCCTATTATTCTGTGAACTGATTAAGTATTCCTGTAACAGGGGCTTCACAGACTTTCTGTTCATATCACATATAAACGCAACCATTTCCAACTTCTTCCCTTGTGTTTAATCTTTTATTCCTACCAGCCTGTCTTAACCTTATATCATGACATAAGTCATATTTTACAAATAGTACTAGTTAAGTTCAAAGCCTAGGTTTTGTTGTCATGATGTAACAAATTAGTATTTTCTTATGTATACTACATTTTGGTTACTTTATACTTTACTGATTATTATAATTCATACATTCAAATTTACTGTTGCTTATGGAGCTTTTCTCCCTGGGCCTCCACTAAAAAAAGACTTGTGTCCAGTCGGACTTTCCCGGTAAACAAATGTTAAGTAAATAAATAAAATAAAATAAAATAAAAATAAGTACCCAGTTCTCATGTACACTCAGTTTTGTTGGGTTTCTTATCTTTTACTCAACCCATTTATTTCCAATTCTTGTGTTTATAAGTACCAGTGTTCAGGTCTGTAAGCCATTTAGGAACACTAACTCCTGGAAGTCTAGATCATAAGCCCATTTTCCTATCCAGGTATCCTGATTTCACTTAAAGTGATTCAGGTTATCGGAGGAATATATATCATAGTGTAGTGTATTCCATCCAAAAGGGATAACTTTTGTTATCTAGGCACTTCTTACATTTGTTTTATTTTTTTTTAAGGTTGTAGTAGATGTCTAATTTAATCATGCTCTTAATCATTCATCTACAAAGTTTTGTAAACCAGTATTAATTTGTTCTTGAGGTGCCTGTATTGGGTAGTAAAGATGTTCAGATGATGCTATCTTTCCATATATGTATATTCTCTTTCTTATATTTTCATAGTAAATTTCCTTTAGATATATATTAGGGTTGCCAGATGTCCTATCTCATATTACAAAATATATTATTGCATTCATTGATGATATATGCTTTATACAGTGAGAGCAGACTTTCTTCTTTGCTTGTAGTAATATTTTAATAAACATCCCAGGCTGTCTTATGACCTTGCTATGAGGAGTACTTACATGTTTATCAAAATTATATTTGCATGTACTAATAATTTCCAGGACTCAATAAACTTCAATTTCCTGCAGTGCTGAATCAGTGGTGCAACAAACAGCATCCTCACTTTTGGTGCTGGTAGACCAGAAAGCTGTAGGCTATCTTCCTACTTCAGCTGGCACTGCAGTGTAGCACTAGGGGGTGCTGCACTCCTGAGTGTGCCTTCCTTTGGATAAGATGTTAAACCACGGGCCCATCTGCTGGAGTTGGGGGTAGGTCATGTGGCTGTAAAAGATTATATGGTACCTATCGAAAAGAGTATGGGACATTGTCCAGTGACCTTGCCAAATTTTCCCTAGTAGTAGTATGAATACTACCTCATGTCTTCCCTCAAAGGAGGTACTTAGCCTAGTGGGGCTAACTTGGTCAACAAAGGAAAAATAACTAAAATTATACATGACAGGCCTATAAATCACTCTTCATGCCTGTCTGTTGGTTTACTGATCTGCCTTGTTTTATTCTGCTTTGCAAAAGGGCAGTCTAGCCAGGGATTTGACTGGGGTTTGTCTGCACTTGATAGTTACCTTTGCAGTGCTTTTACATTAAGAATTCCCAGGGTCATCCATCTTGTGGCAGAAGATCGTTTCCTGGGTTCTCTGAGCTGGGAAGCACTCAAGGATCCTCAATGTGCAGTCATTTATTGGTCAGAGGGCATAGGAGATAGTTTTTATCTTTTTTTCCTGTGGCTATAAAAAAGTAACTCTCAAATGCAGACAAACATTCTGACTGGATCGCCCCACTGCAAGGTGATTTAAATCAAGGCAGATCAGCAAACCAAGAGACAAGAAGAGCAATTTTTTTCAAGTAAACAGGTAATGAAATGCTTTGAAAATATTGTAAAACAGTAGCGATCCTTTAAATTAGCAAGTGCAAAAACATAGCAAAGTTCCTTATCTCAGTTTGGATAGCTCTGGCTGTAGTAAAAACACCTTAAATTCACAGGCAAGGTTGCCAAGCATTGCTGAGCTCTGTGGGAATGATCAAAGAGCCACACAAATATGTCTACTGTGCCTTTACATTAAGAATTTCCAGGGTCACCCATATTGAGCAGAAGGTGTTTGCCTAGTTTCTCTATGTAGAGAAGCATTCCATGGAGCTCAAAGTATAGTCATTTATTGGCCTGAGGGCATAGGATTTAGTTTTCAGCTTAATTTTCTGTGGCCACAAAGTAGGTGCATTTAGGCAGAGCTGCCCACCATGCAGCAGCAGTTAGCAATGATAGTAGCAAATGCTTATACTGTAAAGTTTACCTAAAGCTAGTACTTAGGAATGGAGCCTCTCACAGAGTAAGGCTTTGAGTGGAGCTAATCTTAGGACAGATTATTAGCATGTTAAACAGCACTAGCGACAGATCATAACACTACTTAACAGCTAGCCTTAGGCTTAATCCCAGACACCACACAGGTAACCCCCTTTAAAACCAAGTCCCTAAAACATAATACACTTAATACATAATACTATAATATAGATATACATTTTCCTAATGTCTCTGTGACCAGCATGGTAGATATGGGCATCCTGAGACAATATAGCAATTGTTTCATGTACTTTGACAACCTTTTAATCTTTAAAGAAGCTAACACAGTATGCAAGAGAAGTAAATACATAACTTCCTTGGAGGCTAAAATCTTGTTTAATAACAAGCTTGTCAAAAACACATGCTCTACATCCTATACACATACCGCTCACCATACACATAGACCTTCTCATGTTGAGGCACTTAAGAAAAACCTTCCCAAACTCCAAAGATCTCCTAAGTCATCCAAAGTCAATACTTATCGTCAGCAGTCACTAAAGCACATACATAAAGCAACACCTAACAGTACACATAAGCCTACACCCAATAGACCCCAAAGAACAAAACCCATACAGCAAGCAAACACTTTACCTAAGACTCTTGCTGTAGAGGATTCTATTGCATGACACACAGACGCCCATCTCACCAGGTTGGACAAGGAGAAGATAACAGTTAGTTGTCTATCTGGAGTGAGGATCCATAATATCACATACACACTCAAGACACTGCACCACAGGTACCAATATGATTCTATCATAGTCCATGCAGGCATAAATGACCTGAGATGTTCCTCACTGGACTATATGAAAAGAGACATTGTGGATCTCTCTGAATATGCGTCCCAGACAGGCACATGCCTTGCAGTGAGCAGCATTCTACCTTCAGCTAGGATGATGCCACAGTATGAATAGAAAATGATTGATTTTAACAATTGGCTTAGTTTCTAGTGTCACTCTAAGGGGATTCAATATCTATCAGCATGAGAGGGCATGGTTAACAAGCCCTTGCATTGCCAAGGATGGTCTGCACCTTATGTTCTTCATGTTTCACTGTTGCAGTCATTACATATGGGTAATCTGCTGGCAGGTTGCCCTCAGTCGGCCTGAATGCCAAAGTCTTGGGTCCTGCATCGGTCGCTGTCTCCTCTTCCATGACGTCAGGTCATCAGGGGTATAAAACAAGCAGCCGATGCCATTTTCTTTTGTCTTTCTTGCCATGCGGTGCCTGAAGCAGAAGCATTTCGCAAGAGCCAGTCGGCTGACTTCTGAAATATTTGAGTTTGAGTTTCAGAACCGAAGTCTTCACTAAAGCTAAGTACCCCGTTGGGGAAACTATCTTCTTGCTCCATACCGATGTCAGAAAAAGTTAATAATTGTATCACTTGTGGGAAGCAAATACCTCATAAGGATTTCCATTTATACTGTATTCTTTACCTAGGCCCTGATCACAACGTGCCTGGTTGTCGGTTTTGTGCTAGATTTAACCAATGCACTATTAAGCGTCGGTATATTTTTGCCTCAAAGTATTTTGGAAACAGATTTAACTACCCAGAAATGTCATCGGATAGCAATCCGACTACTGGAGTACATAAAAAATGCAAAGAAAAGGACAGAGAGAGACAGTCGAGGTCCAAAACTGATGATGAAGCTTCTCCTAAGCCAGTCGCCGGTTCGCCGGTACTCAGTGAGGCACTTTTGCAGCCCCTTATACCCACTACTTTTGAGTCGCAGGCCCCTACCGACACCCATGTGGAGTCTGGAATGCTGCAAGATACTCAAAGTATTGGACCCAAGGATGTATCTTCCTCAGATGGGTCCGGAGCCGCTGAGCAGGCACCGGCTTCTGAGGGTGTATTCAGGCCTCAACATTTTTATATCAAACCGATGACAGCTGCAAAACTAAATACAAAAGCAACTTCTAAAACTAAAAAAATGACACATGAGCCACGTGCACAGGCCTCTATGTCTAAAAAAAAGATGATCAAAATGGCCGAAGAACTTATTACCTTGATCAGGGGTTGCCATCCCCCTCCAGATAAGAGGCCTAGGCAAGACACTGATTATGAATCTTCAGATCAGGTTTCTATTTCTTCTGATTCCTCTTCTGATCAGGAATTATCTATACTTCCCTATGAGGATTCTGATGCAGAGAAGTCCATACCATTTGCATCACCTCTTGAGGATTATTCATTTGGAGAAACCTTACATACTTTGAGGGAGCATTTTCACTGGGAGAGTCAAGATTTCTCAAAATCAAAAAAGAGGCTCAGGGATTTCCTTCTTCTCCCTCAGCAGAGGCCTTTAGCCATACCCACTGTTTTAGACATTGTGGATGATGTGTTTTCGGAGTCTAGCTTGACCCTTGACTCCTTACCTCTGGCTCCCAGCAAGCCTGACAGATATTACAGGGTCCCTGACTCACACAAATTTTTATTTAGAAACCCTGCTGCTGATCCTGAAACTATTTCACAGGGTCCAAAGGGAGTTAAGGAGTTAAATCCTACCCCCTCTGACAGAGATTCAAGGGCACTGGATAGATGGGGAAAAAGGTTTATACATCTGCAACCTTGGCAGTTAGGGCCTTAAACTGCCAGTTTCATATGCTTAAGTATCAGCATGTTATGGGTTTGCTGAAACAGAAAATGATGTTGATTTCTGAATGTGCAGAAAATAAAGAATTGCAGAAATTATTGCATGCAGCTGAACAGGTTGGAAAGCATACTTTGCAATGTGGTTTTATTCCTTAGAGGCCTCCTGCAGGGCTGCAGTTACTGGATCTGTGATTAGGAGGCATACCTGGCTAAAGGAACAAAATTTGCCTGATCATGTTAAAGCTAAATTACTAGATGCACGTTTGCAGCATGATAATCTGTTTGGTATTAAGGCAGTAGAGGTTTTAAAGAAAATGGAAGACAAAGCTAAGTCTATGCAAACTGTAAGACTTCTTACAAGTGCAGCCACCAAGATTCAGTAGACACTGGCCTACAAAATAATTGGTCCTTTCCTGTGTCA
Source organism: Protopterus annectens (assembly GCF_019279795.1). Classification (NCBI taxonomy): domain Eukaryota; kingdom Metazoa; phylum Chordata; order Ceratodontiformes; family Protopteridae; genus Protopterus; species Protopterus annectens. Next base: position 416,298,304 of record NC_056732.1, read on the forward strand.
GACAGAGCTCAAAGGGGCAAATTCAGATGCCCTAAGGGTTCCAGATACCAGGTGCAAGATTCATACAGGTCAAAGCAATGGGGCGCTTCTACCTCCAAATCTGGAGGAGATAAAGCACAAACCTACAGAAAACAGTCCCAATGACTTCCCTCTGCCTTCACCAAGCACTTATCTTTTGGCAGCACCCTTAGGGGGAAAATTAGCACTTTTTGCTCAAAATTGGCAGTTAATAACGCAGGACAAGTGGGTGCTAAACATAGTATCACAGGGATACAGATTCCATTTCCATACTCTGCCAATGGCAAATGGTTGGCCAGATCAGTCAAAAAATCAATGGGCAGAGGCACAGAAACAAGTTACGTCCCTCATGGATATGGGGGCCATTCAGCCAGTACCAGAACAGGAAAAAGGACAAGGTTTTTACTCAAGACTGTTCTTGGTACCCAGAAAGGACAAGGTCTGGTGGCCAATACTGGATTTATCGATTTTAAACACATACCTGGACATTCCAAAATTCAAAATGCTGACTTTGCAGCAGCTTCTGCCCATGCTGGGCAAGAATGCTTGTCTGGTAACATTAAACCAAAAAGAGGCATACCTGCATGTCCCAATAAGGCAATCATGCAGAAGATACCTCCGATTCAAGGCTGGCTTATTGCATTACCAATTCTTTGCACTGCCCTTTAACTTATCTACTGCACCCAGGGTCTTTACAAAGTGCCTGGCACCAGTAATTGCATTTTGCAGACAAAGAAGTATTCAAATATATCCTTACTTGGATGACTGTCTCATTCAAGCAGAAAACAAGGACATTCTTCTTCAACACCTGGCGTTTGTGAAAAGGCTTCTAACATGCCTTGGGTATACAATAAATGAAAAGAAATCACAATTGGTACCCTCTCAAAAGATAACATTCCTGGGTGCAAGCTTGAATACAACTGCCCAGATGGCTTACCTCATGCCAGACAAGCAAAGGCAACTGACTACTTACTTCAAACTGATGGCAACAAAAACCCAGTTATCTGCAAGACAAATTCTGCAGGCTTTGGGCTTCATGGCATCCTGCATCCTACTGATTCCATATGCAAGACTGCATATGAGAAAACTTCAATGGTACCTAAAAAGTTTATGGATTCAACATTGTCACAGTCTGGAAACAATGATTCCTCTCCTTCCCTGCCTACAACAGGAGTTTCTATGGTGGGCAAAGGCATGTCACCAAAACATGGGACAGGCCTTCACTCTACCCCCTGCCAGCCAAATCTTAACAACAGATGCATCAGATTATGCCTGGGGGACCCACATGGCAGGAAGATGCATTCAGGGTATATGGACCCCAAAACAAATGCGTCTACGTATCAATCAGAAAGAGATGCTAACTGTTCAAAATGCCCTGACAACCTTCAAGGACTTACTTCACCCAGGACAACTACTGATAAAGACGGACAACACCATGGTCATGTGGTATATAAACAAGCACGGGGGCACACACTCATACCCCTTTTGCAGATTAGCCATGGCACTGTGGGACACAGCTTTGACTTACCAAATACATCTTCAAGCTCAATTCCTGCCAGGAAAACAAAATACTCTTGCAGATGATCTAAGCAGAAACCTTATGGATCCTCACGACTGGAAACTAGATCCACAAGTCTTCAGCATGATAACAAAGAAATGGGGGAGCCCAGACATAGATCTATTTGCCTCCCCTCAAAATTATCAATTGAAAAGATTCTGCACAAGGACTTATCACAGACAAGCATGGAAAGTGGACGCCCTTTCCTTCAGCTGGAAAAAACTATCAGTTTACGTCTTTCCTCCACTGCCTCTTCTTCCCAAGGTCCTCCTAAAAGTCAGACAAGAGAAACCAAAGATGATACTAATTGCCCTGGACTGGCCCCGCCAATACTAGTACCCAGTCCTACGGAACTTGTCTCAATACCCAGCTTGGACGTTACCTCAAAGACCTCAACTACTGTCCCAGCAAAACAATCAGATCCTGCACAATCAACTCGAGATACTGAACCTGGCAGCATGGCTGATCATGCAGTTATATGAACAACACCTCTTAGTAAAGTTGTGATGGATGTCATTTTGGAAGCCAGAAGGCCTCGTATTAGAAAATCTTATGCTGATAAATGGAAGAGATTCTGTGCTTGGAATCAAGCACAAGGAACTGATACAGCAGAACCAAATATTCCTCAGATATTACAATACTTGACTGAGATGCTTGACAAAAGCCTATCTTTCTCATCAATTAAAATCCATGCCTCTGCCATTTTGGCTCATTACAATACAGAGCCACCAATCTTTTCTCATCCTTTACTAAAGCAGTATCTTAGAGGAGCCAAAAACCTAAGGCCTCCTAGAAGATCACCATTACCTGCATGGGACCTCAATTATGTGTTGGAAAAGCTCACCCTGCCTCCATTTGAACCAGCTGCTACTGCTGATATAAAGTTCCTATCATGGAAAACAGCTCTGCTACTAGCAATTACTTCAGCAAGAAGAGTTTCAGAGCTACAGGCCCTCATGGTTGTGGAGCCTTTTATCATATTTTACCCAGACAGGGTGTCTCTGAGGACAAATCCAACATTTATGCCTAAGGTGGTTTCCAGTGTGGCTCTTAACCAAACTATTCATCTGCCAACTTTTTATCCAAATCCGCAGAACAAGGGGGAAAATGTAGATGTTCGAGTGTATTCACTGTTGTAGTCCAGGTTACCAGACCGCCATCCCCCTTTCATTCTGGAGTTTATATTTCCTTCTCTATCTTCTACAACCTATGTGGCGTATTTGCTTGCAGATGAAGGTAAAATTTATCTTGTTGCTTGTATATGTATATATTTTCACTACCTTTTGGGGGCACCTGACATCTGGGGCAAGAAAAACTAAAGAAAATAGTGTTGGTTGCTTGTTTTATACCCCTGACGACCTGACGTAATGGAAGAAGAGGCAGCAACCTATGCAGGACCCAAGACTTTGAAATTCTGGCTGACTGAGGGCAACCTGCCAGCAGATTACCCAAATGTAATGACTGCAACAGTGAATACACTCGAACATCTACATTTATGGTAAGTGTGCACAACTGTACTTTCCCCTGGGCTTTCACATATTGGCTAAAACTTTATCCATCCCCTTAGAGCATTTTTTAGATAATGCCAAAATGGCAAAACTACTAACAATGAAAAAAAAAATTAAAGCAAACTTACTGCTCAGTGTTACGAGCCTACACAAGAAACGTCACACCCTGTAAGTGCTCCTCACTCTGGAGAATGTAAACATCTGTGCTGTTACCAAGACTTGATTTAAAGCCACAGAAAGTACTCCAGCAGTGCAAGGTTACAGTGCCTTCCACATATTTTGATGAACAACACAGACAGGGGTTTAAGATTGAGCTGTCTCAATTTATGTTAGAAACAAATACATCTCCAGGCTAGTTAAACATGATGATACCCTAGAGCTTATCCATGTCAATGTCTCCAAAGACAAGGTCCCATACCACGTCCAGGTCAGCTGCAGGTCACTCACAATGACCAGCAAAGCTCACAACTTGTACCTGGACCTACTGGAAGCACAGCAGCACTCAACACCCAACCAGATACCCTATAACTAATCCTCTATAGACTGGGAAATGTACACTGTCTGTAATTCACAACCACAATGTTTCCTGGAATTTGTCAACATAAACGCCCTGGACCAGATAGTGCACACTGCAGTCAGGGGCTCAAACATACTAGACCTAGTATTCATCAACATGAAAGAGCATTGCATCCCCACCATGTCATGTGATTTTGGATCACAAAGCTGTCGCCCTCAAAAGAAAAGTCAATCTGGAAAACCCAACTAAACCAGCAACAGTGAGGAACTATTCTAAGGGTAACTGCATCCTGTTAAGTGACAGTCTATCAAAATTCAAGGCTCCCACAAACCTCCAAGAACACAGCTGCCTATACAGAATTGTTCAAGAAACCCTTTACAAACATGTAAATGACTGCAATGAGGCTGCTGTACCTACCAGAAGCAAACCCAGATCCAAAACCAAAAACAAACCATGCTTATGGAATGCTAACCTTAACAGGGTATATAAAAGCAGAAAAGAAAAGTCATGGCCAAAATCAGAAAAAGTAACTCTTGCAGAGACAAGATCACTCTGATTCAACTAAACAAGAAATTAAGAGGTCTAATTAGGTCAAACAAGGCAAATTATGAGGTCAGGATAGCCTCTCAGGCTGAGGGCAATCACAAAGCCTTCTTTATCTATGTCAGAAACCTTTGAAGGTAACACACAGCAGTGTGCAGAACTGATGGTAAATGGTACAATCTTCACTGACCAGGGTGGCATAGCAAATTTTCTATCTGATAGCTGCAACTTCACCCCCCTCCACTCCCCCCAGCTACATCCTGTGAAATGTCTTCTAGCATATTGCCCCAACTATCAACAGACAGCAGGTCCTGGTGATGCTCACTAAGACCAAAAACCCTTCTTCAGTTGGCCCCAACAATATCTCTCACTGCCTCCTAAATAGCCTCAAACATGATGTAGGAGAACCACTAGAGGCATTGTTCAACTATAGCCTAGGTACCGAGTGAATGGAGAGCCACAGTGGTCATCCCTCTCCACAAGGGTGGACCGTCAACCGACCCCTATAACTGCAGACCCATCATTCTGACTAGTTTAATATGCAAAGCTCTGAAAGAGATTATCATGGAAATGATCAACAAGGACATTGGCAACCTACAGACACTGGACCCATCCCAGTTTGGCTTTGTCAAGGGAAGTTCTTGTCTACTCATCGTGGTATACTTTTTCGAGTTTTGAGTCAAGGTTATGGATGAGGGAAAAATGGTGCACACTGCCTACCTTGATGTGGCCAAGGCATTTGATACAATACCCCACTCAGGTATTGTTGACAAACTCTCAGAATTAGACATAAATCATTACACAACCTGCTGTATTGCTGGCTGGCTCACAGACAGGACCCAAGAAGTCAGGATTGGTGAGGTCACTTCCACCAAGAGACCACTCAACAGTGGAGTACACTAAAGCTATGTGATGGGCCCACTTCTGTTTGGCATCTACCTCTCTAGCCCACCAAGTTTGCAGATAACTGAAAATTGTGAGATATCATAATTTCCTCCCACTACGCAAACATTTTACAAGAGTGTCTGACACAAACAAATGGTTTGTGAAACAGCCATGAATTAAAACTGCAATGTAATGCAAGGCATGCATTATAGTTACTTTTGGGAAGTCATCCAGCCAAGCTAATTACTCCCTTGATAAAACACACCTAAGATTTGACCCAGTAGTTAGGGATTTGGGAACATATGTTTATAGCAATTTGGTCTTCAACCAACATGTAGCTAGAATAGTAAGACAATCATTTTATGTTACCCAACTCATAAGCAAGGGTATGCTATTTAGGTCCAATGAAGCTATAGTACTACTCTACTCAACTCTTATCAGAGCCATCATTGAATGCAATGCCACCTTTGGCATGGCATATACCTAACCAGGCACCTGCAACTGTTGGAACACCCTCAAATGTTTCTCACTAAGAGACTTTATGGTATGAATGCCCTGTCTTACTCAGTTCACCTTAAGGCTCTATGTCTTTACTCAGTCTCCTACAGGTTACTGAGAGGTGATCTTTGCTTGGGATATTAAGATCCTCAAACCCAGCTCTGATGGACCCCTTCAACATCTGCAAAACAAATGGTACCAGGAAAATTAGATCTAAAGACCCAAAAGTTGTCTGTGACATAAATAAAAGATGCTAGAGAGATGACATGTTTCTTAAAACAACCCCTGCACTATGGAACAGGCTCCCCATGCACATAAAGCAGAGTTCATCCTTGACTCTTTTCAAGCAAAACTTTGATCACTGGATGGGAAATTGTAAATTCACCCCAAGACTGATCCCCATGTCTTTGATGGACAGAGGATAACAGTAAGTTCTCTAATCCCAAGTTAACATACTCCACCCCACACAAGCTTTAGCTACCTCCAATGTACTAGGGGATAAAACTGAGCTGGGCTGGGTTGCACTACTAGGCTTATAAAGACCCTGGTGGTCAATAGTCTAGTGTATACCTATGAACCTACAAAATGAGAGCTTCCAAAAAATGAATAGCTTATATTTGTTGACACGAAACTAAAGCCTTGTATAATAAACCCAGTCTGTGTTTTCTTTAATGCAGCTATTAATTACTTCCTAGTCTTTTTTGATAATTAGTATAAATCCAATGTTGCAGTCATTAGCATATTTACTGACCGATCATTTATTGTTAGTAGGTGTAACAGCAAAGATTTGTTTAAATACTGTCAAAAAGTACAACTAAGGTACATGATTTGATGCCCATGAATTACAGCAGATTGCGTTCTCCCCATAAACCATTTGCCAATCCATCTAACCCGGTAAGAGTTGATGTTACTAGAAAATTAATGTGTTATTGATTGCACAATGTGGAGGGGTGGCCACAGTGGTGCAGCAGTTAGCATTGCCACCTCACAGCAAGAGGTTCTCCGGTTCAATCCTCGGCTGGGGTGCCTTCTGTGCAGAGTCTGCATGTCCTCCCTGTGGTCGTGTGGGTTTCCTCCAGGTGCTCCGGTTTCCTCCCACATCCCAAAGACATGCTGTAGATGGACTGGACACTCTAAATCGGACATAGGTGTGAGTGTGTGTGCCTTCTGTGGCAGGTTGGGTGCCGGGCTAATAACTCAACACTGTAAAACTCCACTGCCAATCATGAGTGGACAGGTGATCCACTGTGGCAACCCCTAACTGGGAAAAGCTGAACGAAGAAGATTGATTGCACAATGTGGAAGTGTAGTTTAAGCCCACACCAGCTCCAGGAATAAAATACCAGTAGACAGACCAAAGTCTACAGCTATTGTCATAATGCCATAAAAATCAATTTGATTAATTTAGTTAGACCTGCCGCTAGTGAAATCATGTTTTGAGAAATCAATGAAAGTTGAGTTATTTTTAAAGGTTGTTAACAGGTTGATGATATACCTTTCAAAATACATAACCAAAATAGCATTAAACGTATTGGTCTGCAATTTTTAACATCCTGTATATTACTCTTTTTTATATATGTGTAATGTTTGACGACCTTCATATTACTGGGGCAGAGCCTGTTTTAAACAAAATGTTAAAAAATGCTGTGAAGGGTAGGGCATAAGTCATTACATAACCTAATTAGCAGTGTAGATGTATATCTGTCTAGACCAACTGTGCAGTTAGCTCTGACTTTCTTCACATACTTTAGAATATTCTCTGGGATAATGTTTGGACACATGCTAATCTCCAAACTGCATGATATATACTAAATATCACACATATACTGTCTGAACTATTAGTTGAGAAGTATTCTGGTCAAGGTTCCATTAAAACATAATGGCATACGACTAGGTAAGTGAGATACAGAGGTAACATATTTATTTTTATATTATACATTCTTTTCTTGTTTTGTGCTTGGATAGCCTAGTTCCAAATTCAGCGTTTTCTCTTTTTTGTTACCAAAAGCTGGAGTTCCTTCCATAATCTGTTTAGCTTAACTTTAATTCTAAGAGTTGGATACTCTCTATACATTTGAAAGATTTTTTTCTTCTTATATATTTTTATCATCCTACTGTTGCACCAAAAGGCAAAACTCATAGATTGTGAACTATTTATTTCATGTTCCTTTGTTTGTTCAACAGCTGCAGTGAAGGTATCTACTAAGGTTAAACATCCAAATTATTTTCTTTTGATTGCACTTTCAGTATCCCAATTAATAGAACTAATATGTGCTTTCAAAGACTCCATGACTGTTTGTCCATAACTATTAGTCCATAATAGTATCTGTTGGTTAAATGATGCATCTGTTTGTTACTGCAAATATCAAATGAACTTGAATTGTGATTAGAGATAAGGGGTGATACCACAAATATCCAAAGAAATGTAATTGTTTATGGAGATAAGGGGTGATACCAGAAATATCCAAAGAAACTGAATTGTGAATGGAGATAAGGGGTGATACAACAATTATCCAAAGAAATTGAATTGTGATTGGAGATAAGGGGTGATACCACAAATATCCAAAGAAATTGAATTGTGATTGGAGATAAGGGGCGATACCACAAATATTCAAAGAAATGTAATTGTTTATGGAGATAAGGGGTGATACCAGAAATATCCAAAGAAATTGAATTGTGAATGGAGATAAGGGGTGATACAACAATTATCCAAATAAATTGAATTGTGATTGGAGATGCGGGGTGATACCACAAATATCCAAAGAAATTGAATTGTGATTGGAGATAAGGGGTGATACCACAAATATCCAAAGAAATTGAATTGTGAATGGAGATAAGGGCTGATACCACAAATATCCAAAGAAATGTAATTGTTTATGGAGATAAGGGGTGATACCAGAAATATTCAAAGAAACTGAATTGTGAATGGAGATAAGGGGTGATACAACAATTATCCAAAGAAATTGAATTGTGATTGGAGATAAGGGGTGATACCCCAAATATCCAAAGAAATTGAATTGTGATTGGAGATATGGGGTGATACCACAAATATCCAAAGAAATTGAATTGTGATTGGAGATAAGGGGTGATACCACAAATATTCAAAGAAATGTAATTGTTTATGGAGATAAGGGGTGATACCAGAAATATCCAAAGAAATTGAATTGTGAATGGAGATAAGGGGTGATACCAGAAATATCCAAAGAAATTGAATTGTGACTGGAGATACGGGGTGATACCACAAATATCCAAAGAAATTGAATTGTGATTGGAGATAAGGGGCGATACCACAAATATTCAAAGAAATGTAATTGTTTATGGAGATAAGGGGTGATACCAGAAATATCCCAAAAAATTGAATTGTGATTGGAGATAAGGGGTGATACCACAAATATCCAAAGAAATTTAATTGTTTATGGAGATAAGGGGTGATACCAGAAATATCCAAAGAAATTGAATTGTGACTGGAGATACGGGGTGATACCACAAATATCCAAAGAAATTGAATTGTGATTGGAGATAAGCGGTGATACCACAAATATCCAAAGAAATGTAATTGTTTATGAAGATAAGGGGTGATACCAGAAATATCCAAAGAAACTGAATTGTGAATGGAGATAAGGGGTGATACAACAATTATCCAAAGAAATTGAATTGTGATTGGAGATAAGGGGTGATACCCCAAATATCCAAAGAAATTGAATTGTGATTGGAGATATGGGGTGATACGACAAATATCCAAAGAAATTGAATTGTGATTGGAGATAAGGGGCGATACCACAAATATTCAAAGAAATGTAATTGTTTATGGAGATAAGGGGTGATACCAGAAATATCCAAAGAAATTGAATTGTGAATGGAGATAAGGGGTGATACAACAATTATCCAAATAAATTGAATTGTGATTGGAGATGCGGGGTGATACCACAAATATCCAAAGAAATTGAATTGTGATTGGAGATAAGGGGTGATACCACAAATATCCAAAGAAATTGAATTGTGAATGGAGATAAGGGCTGATACCACAAATATCCAAAGAAATTGAATTGTGATTGGAGATAAGGAGTGATACCACAAATATCCAAATAAACTGAATTGTGAATGGAGATACCCAAGGGGGGCATCATACAACTTCTTTGACCACAGTAGTATCAAGGTTAGTGTCAACAATGTCAAGTACATTTCCACAATGTGTCGTAATCTTTACTAATTAAGTTAGACTACAATATGAAAGTAGGTCTAGGAACTGTAGCTTAAAATTTGTTTTTTTTTTTCCTGACATATTAGACCAGTCAATATCTGGAGAGAATAAAGCTATTATGAATAGCATGTTATTGACATTTAATATATTAGATGTTTGTGAGGAGTAACTGAGTTAATAGAAGGACTTTTATAACTCATAATTAAACAACAGTTCTTGACATATAATAAACATGTGGTGTCCACTGCAACAATTTCCAAATTATGTCCAACAGTACTTTGGTGCAAGAAATGGTACTATTCAATAGCAGAATAACTCCACCACCTCTTTATTTACATGCATGCATTCTTCTTTGTTACAGTCTTGGAAAATAATATCACTAGAATTCCATGTATCTGTTGTGGCTACAATCCAGTAATTTTCCTTTTTTATTAGCTGCATAATTTATACTGTTTATTAATACTTTTGGCATTACAGTAATACCCCCTTTATAATATGATTAGTCTGGGGATTTAATAAACTCCATGTAGGCTTAATGTAAAGCCTACATGGAGTTTTATGTTTGTGTGTTGAGCAACAGGACTAATTACATCTGCATGCTGCTCACCACATTTATAGGTAAACAAGTATGGTTTCATGGCTAGCAATGTAAAGCAACAGGAACACCTACAGACATGATCATCTGTTTACCTACAGGAAAACTAGGTCTGCAGAATTTCACAAAATGCCACAATGATTACCAGAGTTATTTAGAAAGCAATATATATAGTTCCAGCACATTACATGAAAGTGAATAGAATGCAGAGTATTTTGGAAACCTGTGTCAGACATACTGAATAAAAGTTGTGTAAATGATCAGTAAGGGCACATAGGCTGCATTATAAATAAATAGTCATAGGGGAGTGTGTATATTAAAAAGGGACACACAGATGAATTGTAGGAATGAACACAGGGGAAGAGGACAGGTGAAACATGTACAGCAGATGAGGGCATGTCAATGAAGACAGTTTGTAGCATGAAGAGTAATCACATATTGATATGATACAGTATGGAATGCAGAATTATTTGTTTATTATGTCACTGTCACACAAGGTGACATATCAATGGAGTGGATAGTTTATGATATAAGCATCCTGAAATTAACAATGGACAGAACATTTATCAGGGATGACATATGCAATAAGGATTATGTGCATATCGTGAAGCTGTGCAAATGAGTTGTCTGAATATGAATGTATTGTCAACATAGGTCTCAACCAAGCAGGACACATAGTAACAGGCCCATGGACAACAGCAGACATAAGCACATACAATATCAGAATAATACCACCAGTAATCTCATGTCTGTGACATGACATATGTGATTGTGAGTGATCACAGATGGTTCTGAAAGAACATACTTGTATAACTATTATGATTCTTCAGCAAACTTTGAGGGGAGTCAAGTACACCTCCCTCAAAATGTAACATCTGCTGGAGGTGTTCGGAGGGACAATATTATGCCTCTATTAGAAATAACGTGCAATCCTGGCTAGTTAACAGGTGTGCATACCACTTGGTTTACTCATGGGGTGTGTTGTTCATATTATAGTTATCTTGTGTGTTTGCATTCGTAATGGAAATAATCCCCCCATGAGTTTTCTTCATCTACCATGTCCTCATGGCTGAGGCATAAATCATTTGTATGTGTATTCACTTCTATTCAATGATTGTCCACACTTTGCAGTCCTCCAGAGAGCTGATTGGAGAAAGGATGTGTAAGTCACTTTTGATGTTTGACACTTAAATAATGGACTGAAAAGGGCCTACCACAGAGCCATGAGGTACAGACTTGGTCACTGGACTCTAGATAGAGCTGACTTCACACAGTGAAACATATTTCTCTATCACATATATGTTCCAGTTGTCTACTCACTTGGTGATGTAGGTTTTTATGGTCATTTGTAACGTTTTCTCTGTAATACCTGACTGTTGATTTGTTTCAAATGCCTTGGTCATGTCAAGCTACACAGCATGATAGTGGTGTCATCATGCATCCCTTTGTTAAGTCTCTTGAAGACAGTGAACAGATGTAACAAACATGATGTAGCCTGAACAAATCAAACATGGTTTAAGTGCAAAGTAGGGATATTACCTGTGTCCTTTTAGAGAAGGTCCATGATGACTCTTTGGCCTACCTGACAGATGAAGAAAGTCAAGGTGGGTGCATAACTCTATGCATCAGGGGGTGGTTCCCTCAAGTCAGAAGGATGTATGTTACTGTACACCCTTTTATGGGAACAGAGGCTATGCCAAGGCTGTGTTGATGTACGGATCCAACTGTGTCTGATAGGTCAGGTTTTAAATCACACTATAGGGAACCTGTGATGTTGTCATGGCCCATTACTTCTGTGTTATTAGCCATAGACAGCATACAGATGAGCTGCCCTCCTGAGAATAAACACTGAGTAATGTTTACATGTATACTTTGGCTGATGGCAACTGGCAACAGGGTGGTGACATGTGAAACAAACTGTCAGCAAGCAAATTGTCTATGTCCTCTGCTTGGGTATGTCTGCTGACATCAACACACAGATCTGTGTTTAGTTGTGTATTCCACTTAACATTTCATATGTATTGGAATAAATGATTTGCGACATTACCTCCATATAGCCTTGGTCATTCATCACATTCCACATACTGTTGCTATGCCCACAGTTGTACAACAGTCCCTATGTCTTGTACTTAACATTACTTGAACAACACATGCCAGCTGTGTTTCAGAAGCCTGATGTAATATCAGGGCACATTAGAAAGAAATTGTGTGTAGCTCATGCAGAAAATTCCCTGATACCAATGCTAATAGTCACACAATGGTGCTGCTGGCCACTTTAATAATCCTTGGGTGTAGCAACACAACTGCACATGCAATGAATTACACACGGTTGCATTTGCATCAAAACATTGATACATAGGTTGTGTATATCACAGCATAACAACCATTTATATGAGACACGATTTAAGTGACCATGTAATCAATATGAATTGATATTAATGTCAGTCACAGAACATTTAATGATGCTATGTATACACATGTACACCTGTGCCATACTGTGTCACTGTGATGGTGGAATGTGAACAGTATAGAAGGTTAATCTGCTCTTCTACACAAACACATCCCCTAATATGCCCCCAGTATAGATAACAGTATATCATACCTTGTCAACAATTCTCAGGAGTCATATTACTACAGCTGTTATAAAAAGAGCATGTACTGCAATGACAGCAATGGCCATCAATATATTCACTCATATCACAGATTGTAAGATCCTTTTGTAACCATACTGTACATCCATACCCCCAATATAGCATGTCAGTGACAGCTACATTGACATGCCAACCATTCATAGGGTCATAGGACATTATTAGTCTAATGGCCAACATTGCATGAAATCCTAGCCATTATTATACCCTGTAAAAAATCCCTATTATCTGTATTATGGAAGATAGTAAGCCTATTGTGCGTATGTGTATACCTGTTCAATTGCATTACATCCTGCCACTGTCCATATGGGACATGTGCACCACACCATGACAGAATTATCAATCACGTATGCGGTGGTCTTGATATGGCTTGCAGAGGCTCATGGAAGGAGTCTGCTTCATGATCTGTGTATGCATAGTTGACATAAGGACATCCTCTACTCCTCTGCAGGAAAGATGTCATGTGGCTAGTGGAGAAAGGAGGATGGTGGATGCCTGGGGCTACGTGAAAGGTTTTCCAAGTGGTACTGCAATGAAGAACAACTCCAAAGATCATATGATGGTCATAATGTACCACCAATCACACACGCATACAGTGGTAGATTGGCATTATTTTAACTTTATACCTGTGTAGGTATAGAATATGAAGGACATGCAGTGTCACAGTAGCAATACCACATATGTCTGACAGCAACACTGTCACATTGTAAGTGGAGGAGAACATTTTGGGGTGAGTGTAGGACATGGATGGGAAGTGACATCCCTGGGTAAAATTGTCTCAAAAGTGCTAGGTGTATGTACAGACAAACAGCTCGGCTACTGTCAGATTAGAACCCTTATATGTATAAGCAAATTAGTTTGCAAACACAGTAGTTAATATTACTGTCACAGCACATGTTTGAGTTGAATATTGTCAGAGTGTATGTTATAAATGATGACATCATCATTGTCTGCTACAATGAGATGCTCGGAGTAGGGTTTGACATAGCTGTTGACCCACATATCATTCTAAAATTGTCACTGTAGTGATTATTGACCACACACACACACACATGCACGCACACTTGACTGTAGTGAGCATAGAACCCTAACCAACTTGTTTATACAGCACAGTACTTAATGCAAGCACCTTGAAACAAGTCAGGCTTTCACAATGCCCGACAACACTTTATAGCTGATGACATCAGCAGTGTCTGCTAGGAAGAAGATGGTAATAGCAGTGTTTGAAATGCTGGTGTAAAATGCTCTCTTAAATGTCAGCCAAGTGAGCACACACACATACCAAATGACCGCAGTGAGACTAGGACCCCTACCTATATGTTTACACAGCGCAGTACTTAACACAAGTACCATGGAGCAAGTCTGACTTTTACAATGATGCAGGACAATTCATAGTGGATGGCATCAACACTGAATGTTTGAGAGGTGAAGTTTCAAGGCCTGCTTGAAATGAATGTATAAGCATGTACAACTTTGAAAAAATTGATACTCCAATGGATTGTACTGATGATTGAAGGACACACAGTTATGCTGTTCTGACTAGACAAGAGATACACACCCACACCAGTTGACTAAAGTGAGATTATAACCCCTACCTTACTAAGTACACTGACAAAGAACTCAATGAAAACACCATAGCATGTCTGACTTTCATAATATTGCAGGACAATTTATAGTGGCTGACATCAGCGATGGATGTTTGAAAGAAGATTTTGGGAGGCCTGAATTAAATGGATGTGTAGGCATGTACAACTGTCAAAATATTGGTACTCCATGGGATTTCCTTGTTGACTGCAGGATTCATAGTTATGCTCTTTTGACTAGACAGACACACACAGACACCAGTAGATTACAGCAAGATTAGAACCCCTACCTAAGAGCACTGCCTAGAAAACTCAGTACTTAATGCAAGTGCCAAGTCACAAGTCTGAATTTTATAATCCTGCAGGAGAATTTATAGTGGATGACATTTGCATTGGATATTTGAGAGAAGATGTTGGGAGGCTTGAATTAAATGGATGTGTAGGCATGTACAACTGTCAAAACATTGCTACTCCATGGGATTGTACTGATAACTGCAGGATACACAGTTATGTTTGTTTGACTAGACAAATAGACAGACACACACCAGTTCACCCCGGTAAGAGTAGAACCCCTTACTCAGTATGTAATGGAAGCACCATGGCACAAGTCTGTCTTTTATTATGCTGCAGGACTATTTATAGTGGATGACATCAACACTGGCTGTTTGAAAGAAGATGTTGTGAGGCCCATTTAAAATGGATTGCTAGCCATGTGCAACTGTCAAGATAGTAAAGGTCTGCACGTTTTTAGATTGATGAGTGTGCAAAGTGCAGCATTTGCTGTTGTGTTTCCAATGTGCAGGTATACCTTAAAAGACAGCTTTGCAAACTAGTATATGCAAACAGCTGTCCATATTACAAGTATTGGAAAATCTGAATTTGGATTGTCATTATAAAGATGTACATGGTATATAAGAAATAATTTTTTATTTATTTCTGTAGAGTGAGTGATGTATTTGGGAAGAAGTACTGAGAGACCAAGTTGTAAGTGCATGGGTGTAAGTAACACATGGCTACAGTGTAAATATGTGTTCTTTCCTTAAAAAGTGCCTTCCCTTTATTTGTGTTTTTACATGTACTTTCATGGGATGAAGACTAAATGGGAAGTAAACATAAGTGATACATACTAATGAGCACTATCCATACTGTACCACCAAGCAGCTGGTTTGACTGATTGATGGCAAAGTGTTTGTGCATGCAAGATAAACATTTATACTGCTTTCCCCATTTGCACATAGTTAAATGACAAGCAGATGCAAGCCTCTGCCTCATTGATAAAATTATGAGAGATCTATTGGTTTGCTTACCTCTGCATAATCACATTAAGTGGGGAGGCATGGTAGTCAGCAGTGTGGATAGTACTAAGTGTAAGAAATGCACCTGCGGCTTAGCTGACTCCATAGTACCAGGTGTAAATGGATTGAGAGATTTTGTTTTTTTGAGCCCAGATGATGCATGGTTCAAATCCAGTTGTACGTAATTCTTTTAAATATATACTTATAATGCAATGTCAGAATTCTTTATTCTAATTTCAGTTTTTATTATATTGTTGCAGAGTGTCTTGTTTGTCCTGTTTGCATCTGCTTCCTCATCTACCCTACTTACCTGACATACCTACATCCCTTGCCAAAAAATGCCTATGCTATCAGTAAACTTCTAAGAAGTGCATACAGATAAAAGTAGCACTTGATAATGCATATATATATATATATATATATATATATATATATATATATATATATGTGTGTGTGTGTGTGTGTGTGTGTGTGTGTGTGTGTGTGTGTGTGAAACAAAGGGATGGTGAGGGACACAACAGATTGGGGAACACCATGACTGGGGTTAGGGAGGGGACAATGGATGCCCATGCCTGTCAAATATGGGGACAGTGCGACTCTAGTCCTCATCTGCAGGACTGTCATCACTGTCCCCTTACTTTGCTGGCTGTTGGAGTGCTTGAGGTCTTCTTCTATGGACCATAAGTGAGAGCATCCTCTCCAGCTGGTGTAGGCATGCACCAATGGTGCTGTGCATGATCTTATGTACCAAGCCTGGCAACTCCTGGTGGGTGATAAAATCCCCAACTCCACCAGTACTCCTGGAGGGAGGCATTTTGTCAGGGAATTTTACTTTCTCAGATACACAGCCTTATTAACTTTCATCACAAGTGTTACTACTACAACTGATTCTTTTTACACTCTTCCATGCTATTTCAGTAAAATGTAAATGTCCTATATTGTCAATGTAAATGGGTGTATGCCTTCTAGGATGGTCCATAGACATCTCTAGGGGAGTGCTAGGCATAGGTAGAGGTGACTGGCCATTGTATAAAAATGACTGGTCTGTGGTAAATGACACATGTTTTTGTGACAGTTTGTTTCAAAGCACTTATAACAATTGACTGATGTATTATTCCTTGCTTGGTACAAAATGTCATTTGCCTGTTGTTTTGGGGGTAGTGGAGCCAAGTTCCATTTCTGTTGCCACAATTGAAAAATGTTTTTACCGATGTTGACTTTGCTATTGTTAGTCTTTGTTTTAGATCAAACATTGGTTTGTGTGTGACTGTGATTTGTTACAGCCACATAACCCTTTTTTATATTTGAATAACTGACATTTTCTTTCTCCAGTGGGTAATATCGAACAATTAATAATATGTGTTATACCTAAGCAGGAGTTTTATTTATGTGACATTTATTCGTAGTATCTTTTTTGTGTTTTATATCACCTAGGACTATGGCACCCAATTATTCAAATCCCCAGAACCCTCCTTCAGTGACTCTGAGAATAACATCATCATCTAAGTCTTTCATCAACACAGTGCCTTTCTGCTTGAGAGAGGATGTAGGGATATGTCTGGAAGAATGCAGATTTGTAACCAGATAGTGAAGAAAGTCAATGCTGTTGGGGGGGGGGGGTGCAGCTGGACATATGATCAAGTGCATCAAGGGGCCACTGACATGATTTCATTGGCTTGGAGGAGAGCAGCTGCAGTGGCCCATGGACAGCGGGCTACTGAAGGTACCTGCTACAGAGCCACCACTGACACCATATGAAGAGTTCCTGTCCACTGTCAGAGATCCAGAGAGCTCAGTGGAAAGTGCACAACACCATGTGATTGATGTTGGTGCTGCCGCGTCAGGGAGGACAAGTATGTCCCAGGAGGAGTTTACAGGTAGGCTTACATATATCAATTTTTACAGATTAATTGTATAGCAAAATATTGAAAGCATTAGCTAACTTGGTTTAATCATTTTTTTTTTGGGGGGGGTACCTATTTATAGATTGAAACAGTTAACAATACATTCTGGTTCATTACACATAGGCTTGGGTTGGACGTGTCAACCAAGTTTCAGTTAAATGCATTGTTAATGGACATATAAAGGGCAAACATTTTTCCCCCTGTGTATTGTTATTGGGATAATGGTGTCCTAACATTTTGCTTAACTTCTTCCAGGACCATCCTTCCTAACAAGTTTGGAGTCATCTTCACAAGGTAAGCCACTCATTGTTATGTCAGTACTGATGAGCATTTAACAGAAATATGCATTTATCTATATGTGTGAGGTAGGTGTCAGGACTATGTGTGTATTGCTGCACTGTCCATGATAGTTGGACTAACCAGTGTTAGTTTGTTAACATAGATTAAACTGTAGTAGTGTGGCTAATAATTTTCTTTCCTATGTTTGGTGCTTATTATTACAGGTGATCTTGACAGTAGAAGTGTAGGACTCTTACCACCTAATATCAGAGTATCATCAGACTTCGGTGATGATGGTGGCCAAGCACAGGCACAGTAGAGGGCTGCAGAGGTTGAATCTGACACTGAGATTGACATTCAGTCATCCCCTGTAATTCCATTGAGTGCAACCAGTAGGCCTACACAAACCCATTTCAGTAAGTCCTTAGATATTGGACAGGGGGACAGTGAGACACTTGATTAGAATAGTGTGGTGACTGCAGCTTTACTACCTGCTGTCTCTGGCTGAAACCAAAGTGTGGGTGAGGAGTCACTTAGGAGGGTTGTTATGGGTGCTTGGAGGAGGACACCCTTCACCTGATCCTGTTGTGTCATTCTGTGCCACTTGATTTATGTTTAAGGCCATCATGGTGGCACAGGTACATTCCAATAGGGCTTCCAAGGAAATGCTTAGAGTTGTTGATGTGACACATACTGATGTGCGTGACTGCTTCCACCATGTTGCTGATTCAATGGATCGGATGAATGTCATGTTGGAATGTCAGCCAATATGGCTGTGCCCAATCACACTCCTGTAGTGGCACAACTTCTACTTCTCCATTAGTGGTTATGAGGCTGGCCATTGAGTTGTAGTCCTGGGTGTATTCATAAGCAGAGCTCATTCAGCATACATCAGTCATGTCCAGGTAGCGGCAGTGCATGTGACCATGGGCATGGACCCACCAGTCCAACTCCTGGCACAGCCAGTTCCCATAGCTGGGGGCAACAACAATGAACTCCCACCTCTACCATGCATGTCTCACAGCTGTCCAACATACCTGGATGTAGAGCTAGCACTGAGCTTGGCTGTTATTGCACACACCCACACACAAATTTCACCTAGAGTGCTTATACAGACACACACACATAACAGCTACATGGGTCAGTCATGAGGCTTATAGCTCATTCTGTCTCAGTGGTCATTTGATACTTTATCCAAATGTTTACCTGTCTCTCTTTCTTACTCACATGCACTCACTATCTTTTCTGTCAGCCTAGGCCTCTTGGCCCTCACACAACACCCTGTGCAAATGATAATAACTGTTCCATATCCTTGTTTTCTATCTTTTGGATTCAGGGATACATAAGTCTTTTGTCTGAAGCTCAGGGTGCATAGCTGACTTAGTGCTTAGTATATCTGTGTTTATGATGCTTTTTTGCAAATTTAACTGCTTTCTTACAGGTTTTTATAATATGCACATCCCTCCAAACCTCTTAGACCAAGAAAGCTAGACCAAGCCATTTATAAAATTGTGAGGAAAGGCCCAACAATGAGAAGAGTTTTTAAAAATTGCAGTCTTACAAACTTAGACAGTTGATAGAATGAGAGGTTTTGCATTACTATTTCTATGTTTTTGTGAGGGATATGAAGTCTGAAACTGAAATGTGTGTCATTATTTTCCAACTTCACTCTTTAATGATTTGCCAATACAAATGTATGAGGCCAAACTGTGGACATTCGGTGAAATCTGTCCATTTTAGATATATGGATGTGTGCATCTTTGATACATGAGGCCTATTATTTGGTAGAGGATGCATGTAGTCACATAAGTCACTGCTGTCAAATCTCTTGATGTCATTGCTGTAACAAGTCACCCACCTTATACTTATTTACATTACCAAGTAACAGTATACAAGGGTATGCCATTCCTTTTCATTCTCAGACATTTTTCTATTTCAGGTACAACACTTACTTTGAAAATATGGTAGTTGCAAGCTTTTTAGTTTTGGGCTGACTGTCTGATACTAGCAGCACAGCCATTACATGGGTAGGTAAAGGTTGCGAGCATTACCTGGCATCAGTGTTACTGTATGTATGTGCACAGGATGAAGGTTTTAGCCCCTTAGGTGGTGAGCATGTGTGCTATCCATTGCTTCTTGGCCAGTCCGTGGGCATATTGTGCATGCCTGTGTCTGCCAATATCCACAGCAGCTGCTGGTTTACCATCTGACTTATCACCTGCATGTGGCTGTGGCGACCTTCCAAGTGGCGGTGGCATGTATAGCCTTTCCCCCTGCTGTTCCTGCTAAAGCTGTATTTTCAAGATAATGTTGTGAAGAATGGCAGGCAGAGTGAATATGTCAGCATATGTATGGGGATTGTACTGTAGGGCTCTCACAGATGTATCTAGGCACTGGAACTGTGACTTCAGCAGCCCAAACACACGCTCTATGCTATTTCTTGTTTGTGCATGTAACTCATTATAGCATTCTTCACTTGGTGTGTGTGCAATTCTGATGGGCATCATCAGCCATGGTTCTGGTGCATAACCTGCATCCCCCAGTAAAAGACCCTTTGGGATATCCGCCCCAGCAAACATCTTTTACATTTGACAGTTGTGCCAAATGTGAGAGTCATGGTAACTGCCTGGGTTACCAGCACACACATTAAGGATGATTCCCTTAGCATTACAGATGATCTGCAGTTAATGGAATGGTAACCCTTTCTATTTATGTACACACTTCCTGGTTCCCCAGGTGGTGCTTTGATTTCTACATGTGTAGAGTCAATGGCACCCAGGACTTCAGGGTAGTATATTACAGGGTAGAACTCTTGCATAGTTCTGGCTCTGTCCTCAGGTGTGTGAGGAAAATATATGTAGTCAATGGTATGTTGTAGCAATAGCATTCAGGAATTGATGGAAGATCCTGGATGTTGATGTCAGTGACACCCCCAGCATGTCCCCTGTTCGTCTCTGGAAGGTTCCTGCAGTTAAAATTCTAAGTGCTAAACATGCTTTTGTCTCCACTGGGATTGGTTCCTCTTGGTTTGCCTTTGCTCTTAGTTGAGGACGAAAAAGATTGCAGAGTTCCTGTAGTGTCACTCTATCCAGCCTGTAGCACTCTATTATTTCCACCTCATGCAGACCATGAAAAGTTAAACGGGGTCTAAACACCCTTCTCCTTCTTGGCAGAGGCCTTTTAGTAGTAGCAGCATAGACTTAGGCCTACTGCACATACACATGAATAAGACCAACAGCAGCCCCTAACATTCTTTCTTTATGGAGTAGTTTCCATGGCTATATTCTAATAGGTTTTGGAATTCACAGGGAAAACCAGCACTGAGTCTGCATGGTAGCTTTATAACTTGTTGAACAGCTCCTCCATCTTGGATTGCTTGATTAACATACAGTTCAGCTGCTTTATGCTGTAATTAGCATGTCACGATGTTTACCTTGTTTGTGGAGCTCTACACAGTGTGTAGAGCAGCTTACTGAATACAAAAGGGTGTTCTATCATGTGCGCTTCAAACAAGGATCCACACATGGTCCAAGTGGACTGTGTAGGCTTTATTGAATCTGAACCTAGGTTTTTTAAATTTTTTTGTCTAAAAATGTTGCCAGCATAGCACTTGAAGATCTGGCAACACAATCCCCGGGATTCAAGAAGCTCGGCGCAAGGACAGTTTTAGCCTTGCGCCGAGCATCCTCACTACAGATGGTGCAGCAGCACCATATGAATATGTATGAAGGCGTGCCACCGCAGCCTTGATGTGCACAGGAAATGTGTGCGAGTGCAAGGGGTGTTTACAAGTGCTCTGCGGAGGCGTAAACATGCCCCGACACTTGCAAAACCTACTATGCCTACTAGTAGAGCCCGCCCCTAATAGTAAGTCAGTAATTCAGTGTCAGTGGATACCGAAATGTATGCTAAGCATACAAGAGTGTCCAGGAACAATGAAATAAAATTGAAGTAGTAAACACACAAACACATAGTGGAATGCTGAGTCCTATCCTTAGAACTTTCACAATGAGATTCCCTGTGTCCCTATTATACATTTGAATTGCTACAATATCGAAGGTGTAAGCAAAGAACAGTGTGTTTGCGAGTCTCTTCCCTCCGCCCAGTGTAGTTTACACATCATATTCATTCAAATAGAGAAAAACATGCAGAATCAACATAAATGTCAATAGTGTAGTGTTTAGAGCATCCTTCTAATAAACAGGCATTCACGGTTCAAGCTCCACAATAGCACATATCATTTTCCATGTGGAATGAATGTCGTTTTTCTGTAAAACCAACATAAGAGTATCACATGAGATATTTAACTTAAATATCATTCAAGCAAAGTGGCCCTGTCATAATGAATAAGGTACTAGTAAGCAGGTGTAAGCACAAATAAGCAGCAGTAGACACATATAAGTACCAGTAAGCAAGTCTGAGCACATTTGCACTGGTCTAAGCACTGCCCAGCATAGGAAATGTGTACAGATATATAATATATATATATATATATATATATATATATATATATATATATATATATATATGAAGAAAGAATGACGTAACAATAAAGCATACAAAAGGAATGAGAAGGGAATCAACAGCAACCCCAGTATTATATAGCGCTGTCAGCGTATGTCATATCCAGATGGGCAGGAGTGAGCAAAGCACTGCTACTCACACCACAGACAGGATATTACCAGTGGGAGTAACATTGTTGATTTGCTAAGTCTACTTTGCACACAGAGGGTAGTCCCTAGTGGGACTACCGAAAAATTGATAGATCATTTGGCCATCCGACAATTACACAAGCAAGGGCAGGTATGTTCAAGGACTAAATGGTGGGAGAGCCTGAGAATAAATGGGTTGGGACAACATACGTGTAGGGCCCCTAACGCTCGGGAGAGGGCAATGTGTGGTGGTGTGTCATGGCTGTGATAACAAGTGGACAATAGATGGTATGCATGTATTTTGAACACGGGTGGGGTGGAGGAACTATGGGTATGAAATTATGGAGCCAAGTGTGCCAGGGTTGGATGGGCTGGTTCTAATTGGACCGCCCCATGGAGGTCAGCGAGTTCATTATAATTATATATGCATACACACATGCAGACATCAACATGTAGAAGTACATTCTCTGCAACACATTCATTCCATTTTCAGACATAAATAACATGAATGTGCCCTTACAAACCTCGACAGTAGATAGAATAATAGGCTGTGCAGAAGAGGGACGGATGAAACTGCTAAAACGCAGAGGTGTGTACAATGTCTGAAGTCAGTGCTGTGCTGAAAATAATCAAATGTGAGGACTTTCCCACACATGGAATCATTCCTGTGCTCTGCCTGCTATGGCAACACCAATTACTAAACCAGTCTATTTGTAAAAGAAATACGCTGAACACATACATAATTAGGCTCTCATGTGTAACGTGAGCGTTACCACATAGTCATACTTATTAATTCATTGTAGTGTCATGTTAACGGGAATAAGAATGTAATGAAGTACAGAGTATAAACTTGACATAAACACATGCGTGTCCCATGTGGGACAACCCAAAAATTGTGAATAGTATTCTTTTGGTCGCTCGTGTCACCAATGTTTGTGGACTAAACATTTGGGAGTTCTGTGGATACATGGAGTGAGTAAACCAATGGGATGGGTCTATAAGGAGCAGAGAGTGGCCAATGTGTAGTGATGTGGATACACCATGAATCCGACTGGAGAATGGATGACTGCAGTGTTAGGGAGGCATTGTGGTGTGTGTTTTGGGAACCAGGAGCCATGAGTATATGGGTATATATGCAAATGAAGCAGCACAGCAATAGTGTATTGGTTAGAGCAACTGCCTAACAAACCGACATTCCTGTACCAAATCCCACTGCATCACATACCATTTACCATTGGTAATCTGTACATGAACATATTGCGGCATCTGTCAGCTGAATAACTTACAAAATGTCAATTAAAAGTTAACTGGTGTGAAGTGTCAGTGTCATAATGAATAAGGCACTAGTAAGCAGGTTCAAGCATGTATATATATATATATATATATATATATATATATATATATATATATATATATATATATATATATAATATATAGATAGATAGTTTCAGACATATACAAATACGTGTATATATATATATATATATATATATATATATATATATATATATATATAAAAATATATATATTTATGTGCGTGCGTAGATACACATAGATATACAGCTATGATAGGAAATAGCACACAAGAATGACATATGTTCACAGGCTATGCCAATGGAAGTGAGGATCCCAAGCAAGAAACATGAAACACATAGCATGAACTTCCACCCCCCCCCACCCCAGCCGGACACGGGAAACATACACACAAACAATGTAAAGAGTCCACTGCTCACCAGACTACAGGCAGGATACAACTGGGGGGGGTACACAGTGCACCCGTGAATTCTAATCTTGGAACACAGACAGGAGCGTCCCTTGCGGGACACCCCAAAAATTGCCAAGAACAAAAGAAGGTGATAGACCGAACATTCTGGCTGGGGTGTATACATGCTCCTGAATACAAGGGTGGGAAACCCCGATGACCCATGGGCTGAGACAATTGTATGAAATGGGTTCCATGAAGTGGAGAGTGGGCAGCATGTAGTGGTGTGTCTAGAACAGACCAGGACCCAGAGTAAGTATGAGTGCTGTTGAGGAGGTGCAGGTGGGGGAACTATGTGTAGCTACTTATGGGTCTAGGTGTGCAGGTGTTGGCTGGGGTGGGCCTATATGGACAGCCTTAAGAATGTAAGCAAATTTGTTCATTGGGCAGAGGTGTCACCCAACGAGCAGCCACACCCACTACGAGTCCCACTGCAGCAAAGTGTAATCTATATGGCAAGGAACGGAATAACCAGATGTAGATGTATATATGTAGAGGTATGTGTGTGTATATCCACCCATATTGACATAGAGATAAGCCTCTCCCTCTCCGTAGTACAAATGTATACATACAGAGACAGAATACAGATACATACCCGCATATAAATATATACATATGCAGACACCCATAGACCCATATGTTGTGAGATATATATATATATATATATATATATATATATATAGACAGCAAAAACAGCAAAATATAAATATACATATATACATACATATATAGATATATCTGTATATAGTAATGTAAATATATATATATATATATATATATATATATATATATAAAACTAAATATACACATGTATATAGCTAGGATATGATACAGCAGTTACGAGTTACATATGTTCACAGGCTGTGCATATTGGGGTGAGGGGTCCAATAAACAAATATGAAACATGTAGCATCAACCCCCCCTCAGCTAGGCTGGTGATACATACAGACACACAGTAAAGGTAAACACACCACTGCTTCCCAGACCACTGGCAGGATACTACCAGTGGGAGAGGCCTGCCAGATCTAATCTTGAAACATAGACATCAATGATCCTTGTGGAACACCAAAAATTAATGATCATTGGAGGCAGTCCCAGTAATGACTCATCAAACCAGGCTGTAGATGTACATGGACCAGTAGGTTGTGCAAGCCTGATAACCCATGGGTCGACACAACGTACGACATGTGTCCCGACATGGGGAGAGTGGGCAGTGTGTAGTGGTGTGTTTATACCCCACTTGCACCCACAGGAGTGCTGTAGAAGTGTGGCAGGTGGGGGAACTATGGGTATGCAATTATGGGCCTAGGAGTGCAGGTGTTGGCTGGCGCAGTAGTATTTGGACTGCCCCGCAGATGTAAGTAATATTCCGAAATGGGCATAGCTGACACCCATACCTCTCAACCCCTAAGGGCACATCCACTGGACAGGACATAAACCAGTGGGGGAACAAATAGGGACCATACCTCTGAAATGTCCCTGATTTCCATGGACGTCCCTGATTTCGACTCAATTTCTAACTCTGTCCCACTTAATCCCTCCTAAAACTAGTGACATTTGGAGGAATGGTGGTGAATTACACATAATGAATGACAACAATTAAGAGTTATAAACATCATTTACCTCAGAAAATGTGTATGAATTCATATGCTCTGAGTGTCAGGTTAATAGCACCAATAATATAAATGTGTCCCTAATGTTGTTATGCCGTGACCCTGATTCAGTTTGTATTTTTCCCCAGTCGTACGAGAGGTCTGATAGGGACAGAAAGTGCATATTCCACTGACAACCTTAGAAAGATCAAAAAAAAAAAAAAAGAAGAAGCGTGGTTTTATCCACGCGAAAGTGCTTATCAACCCACTTGTTTTGTTAAATAAAAAGTTTATTTTAATATAATGCTATCATTTCTACTGGATTATTTGGCTAAAAAGTGAATCTACAATTTGGTGTATCGTGGAGAGCTCAGTTTCTGTTTTTACTTACTTACTAACCTTAGAAAGATGATAGAATATTAGGTATGCAGTAGCATGACTCGGCTGAAGGATGTGGGTTCCAAAACCCAATTACTTGTTTGTATTGAAGAGTTTCAGTTCCCATGTATTAGCCAGACGGGTGCAGAATTTAAGAGGAACACAACAATAATATGAATCAAACTCTGGGCAGGCAGCAGATTCCGTACAGTCGAATGGCATGCTGTCGCCTAATGGGCAGCCATTCCCAATACTGTAGGCATGGAATCCAATGTAATAGGCATCACAAGGTAATATCGTAGTCCTCACACCCACCCAGGGGTGTGAGTGTCAGATGCAAACACCAAATGCAGTGCATTTGCAAGTGTGGAGCAAGCAGGTGTAAGCCTGTTTGGCCGCCAGTGAGCGAGTATTACACTAGTAAAGCAATGTAGAGGCTAACTGAGTGTAAGAAACTGTAACTGGAGGTTAGCATTGCTTAGCTCCATGTAAACCCACGCACACCTGCTCACAACTGCTTTAATGTGCCTTAATCACTCCGTATCAAATGGCCTTGTTCCGCCCAGCAACAAAATAAACAGCCACTGCAAGGCTCAAAACCAGGACCCTGTACACACAGCTATTGTGATTTACCACTAAGCCATGGCAGATATACAGACATCGGACCTTATCACAAACATAACATCCAGTGCAATCATTCAACAGTATAAGAAATGTATTCCATCATGTAAATGTATGTGTGAGTGTTTATGTCCAGATATAGATACATATGTATAGATACATCAGGAACATCCCATGTGACAACAAAGCATTACAAAGGAATGAAAAGGGAAACATCAACAATGCCTGTATTATGTAGTGGTGTTGTCCTATGTAATATCAAGACTCCCTCAGACAGACATGTGTCATTAATACACGCAAACATTTGTACATTGGCCAAATACATCACTCTGTGCATGTTATTTACATTAACACAACAGTTCCTGTCCAATCATTATGTGAGAACAGTACTTTTCAAGGTGCTGTGTGCGACACCATCATCATGATAAAGGTAAATGGGATGACCATAGAGGGACCGGTAGTGTTGTGTGTACAATGGGGTTGTCTGCATCACGTGTACCTGGAACATTTAGGGGTCATGTGCATACTAGAATCGTGTGCCTGAGAGACAGGGGTGAGGACAACTGGAGTATGTTGTGATGCATATTAAAAGGGTTACATTTGTCCACTGGACATGTGTGTGACATGGACAGCTATGTATGGGGCAAATGTTGTTCTAGGAACTGATTGGCCTTTTGTTTCCATAGGGTGAGAGTGAGATGTGGGGGAAGGAGAGTAGGTAGGCTCATGAAGGATAGGTAGGGTAGGATGACAGACAAGACAGCATACAGGGTCGGTATATGACACATGTGGGGGGATATACCACAGATGGGGGGTGTTCTGCAGTCACAAGCCCATGAGCTCCCAGATGGAAACAGTGGAACGGAGGTCCCCAGCCATGGGCAGCCACCACTGCACCAAAACAGCTGCAAAAGTGGCAGTGCTGGGGGCTGTCTAGGAGGGGCAGCCTCACCCTGTAAATGTGACACTCTGCCCTTGAGCTGGCGTATCTGGCCTCAAAACCCCTTATTGAGCCCCCTATGCACCACGTTCAGGACTGTACGACAGTGGACATGTTCCTGTCTGGACCTGCTACCAGGGGGGACAAGCCCCATCCTCAGTGACAGTACCACCAGAAGGTGGTGCAGAGCCAACAGAGGTGGAGGTCCAAGGCTTGGCCCCAGATGTGCTGGTGCCCAGTGCCATGGCCAGCTGAAGTAGGACAGGAGATTCTGCGGGACCTCCAGACCCATACAGCCTATAGTATTGAAGTTTAAACACAGATATAGCTTAGTAATAGTCAACAGCATTCAGGATTACTTATAACAGTTTGCATAGATATGACCATCAACCCAACAGATGGTATACATTTGCAGAGGGAGCACAACACATGCATATATACTGCATGACATCTGTACAAAGTGTAGAAGACTTGTGACCGCAGCTATGAACAGTGGCCCATTATTGGCATGTCACTGAGAACCCCAGACAGTGTCTGTCATACCACTGTTTCATGTGACATATGTCCAGTGAGGGATGCCATGGCAGTAACTCATCACTATTACCATGTACTGGCTGCAATCCTCACACTACGCTCCTGCAGTTCACAGATGTGTGTTCAGTTAGTAACAAAGGAAACAAATGGTTCCACACACTGACCAATCCACAGATGGCCCTACAGATGGGGGTCCCTCAGAAACAGAGCACTGTCTTGTCAGTTTTAAAACATACAGAATAGCCATTACCACACACAACTTGTCAAACAGCCAGTAGTCTCAATGAAGCATAGCTACACTTACATGCTGTAGTCATGTCTCGCACATCACCCTCCTGTCTTTAGGTTATTTCCCACTGTGTATGTTGTTTGTGGAACATCCAGATATCATCTGTGATGCCGTTTACCAAACACCAGATCCAGGTACCACTCACAGTGACTGTCATGGGCAAACACCAACATGATGTTCCTAGATATTGTACTGTGTTTTTCATGTGAATGGCTATGGGAACATCATCACAGCTGTTCCACATGCAATCAGCTAAAGGAAGACTGCAATAGGTGCAGAGGCCATCACCTGATCATGACCATCACTTACAAAATACAAGCTGCTGCTCCACATCCACCAGAGAGTGTGTGGGAGGGACAGATAGAGGCAAAGTACATCAGAGAAGGGCTTGGAGACTAAAATCAAAGCATTGTTTGTCACACACCTACCAGTACAGGAGTTCAAACCCCTGACTGACTAGTCATTATTATTACAAGTGCATTCAGTTACTCCATGTGCCACAAAGCTGACATGTTGGTGTGCTGTAAGAACATATATGTGTGCTGATGAGCGACATCTGCAACAGAGATATAGTAGACATACATTAGGTGTAGCACACATGGCTGTCCACATGAACAGATGTCATTGTCAACATAACCACACTCTCTGATGGACTTACATTGACACACTTTGCCAGGCCCACAAATACACTTCCAAACTACTTAGTTTGCCACACTGCAGTAATGCACAGGTACTACATGCACCACAGGGGATATCCGGAGGTTCTATGGGCTAGGGCATGTGAACGTGTTTTACATCTGTCGGTTTGCCAGTGGGAGTTATACTGGGAGTGACTGTGGTTGGGAGCATCATACCCCACACGCAGACACAAGGTGACAGTACTGACATGCATGTGTGCATTGCTTCATGGGTGTGTAGTGGTTGGCTGTGCAAAATGGCTGTACAAGGCTGGGTGAGGGGTAATCCTTGTCATCATGCCACCCAACAATGGTGTGCAGTGTGGTACAGGGGTGTAGTGTCTGCAATTTCCCACACAGATGGGTATTGTATGAACTGTCCAGACATCCTGGTTACCATTGTGTATGGCCATAGCTTTGCGATGTATGCCATGACTGTGTTTGATAGTCCTTGACATGGACATTGCCTGGAATGTGCATGTCCCACAATAATGTACAGTGACATGTACAGGTGTACCTGGTTTGGCTGTCACATGTGTACACAGACTGTTATCCTCTGATTTGCCAATACTGGCCTGGTGTGGCAGGACCTGCTTATAGTCAGCAGGTTGACCCTGCACCTGCACTGATAGCATGATACAGGTATTCCCTGGTGTGAGTGGCATTGGTCCATACAGGGCACATGTGTAAGGCATTGTATGGCCCCTGTGGATCACATTTGATGGCACCACATATGTTGCAGGCATCCAGTGGGGAACATAGTGAAGGCATATCGTCCACAATTATGTGCCTATTGTACTGCTGTACAGGGTGCCATGCCCTCTGCAGCCCATTGTAATCGCACCATGCCTACTATCTGTCATCAATGTGCAGGGTACTAGCAACATAGCAGGATATTCTAGGCAAGTGTGTTTGTGTATGACACATGGGTTCAGGATGTATTCCGGGTAATAATAGGGTTGCATACTTTGTTCACCAGGCCTTTTGCCAGATGTATGGGTATGGCTTGCCAATACAGTCCCTTGGCTGACTGACATCCGTACACCTCGTGAGGTGGACATTGTGACATATAAGACAGACATCATATAGGAAAACTACAAAATCTGCTTTCCAACATGTCCAATGGTTAGACACTCACAGCCACCTCAACACGGGCTCTGACAGTCAAACACACACACACACACACACACCTGCCATGTCTTGGAATATAACCCCTACCTAACTAGTGCATCACACTACAGCATGTGCTATGGAGATTACTGGGTTACAGTACTCTCAGAGGTGTATGTCTAGGTGGGTGACATCAGCAGGATTGCCAAAGGTGATCATGTGAATTGTAAAGAGTGTGCATACTCTAAAAGGCATTATTACGTTCTCAGGCAGACAGACAGACACACACAGTTGGTCTCACTTGGAATAGAACCCCTACCTAACAAGTTTATCACACTACAGCAATACACAGTTACAGCACTCGCTACAGAGAAGACTAGGTTACAGCAGTCCTAGAGGTGAATTCCTAAATGGGTGACATCAGCAGGATTGCCAAAGGTGGTCATGTGAATTGTAAAGAGTGTGCATACTCTAAAAAGCATTGTTTTTGTCTCAGGCAGGGACACACAGTTGGCCTCTCTTGGAATGGAACTCCTACCTAACTAATTTATCACACTACAGCAATACACGGTTATAGTACGTGCTATAGAGAATACTGGGTTACAAAAGTCCTAAAGGTGTATTTCTAGGTAGGTGACATCAGCAGGATTGCCAAAGGTGGTCATATGAATTGAAAAGAGTGTGCATACTCTAAAAGCATCATTTCTTTCAGAGGCAGCCAGGCAGATATACACACGCACACACACACACACACACACACACACACACACACACACACACACACACACACACACACACACACACACACACACACACACACACACAGTTGACTTGTCTGGGATTAGAACACCTACCAAACTAGTTTAACACACTACAGCATTATTCAGTTACAGCACACACCATGGAAATTACTGGGGTACAACAGTCCCATAGGTGTATTTGTAGGTGGGTGACATCAGCAGGATTACCAAAGAAGGGCATTCCAAGTGTACTGCGGGTTGTACATGTCTGTTATCTGCGTGTACCTGCTGCTTACTGTCACGTAAATAAATTTACACCTGCTTTATGCAGTCTTAATTGACAGCATCAACAAGGCTTGCAGATCTTGCACCCTGGACCATGCACACTGAGGTCACTGCATGTACCACTAAGCCATCTGGGTTGCACACATGTTGCATGTAGTCTATAGTACACATCCTACTACAGGTATTCCACAGTACTGAAAACAAATGGGACAGTCCCTTTGTGTACATATGTACAGTACCCTTGAATGTAGTGTACTCTGTGAAACAACAAGACAAGTCTACATCTGTACAACAGTCATAACTACATATATATATATATATATATATATATATATATATGCACCTACGGGATGTTTACACACACACACACACACACACACAACACACACACACGCACACACACATATATATATATATATATATATATATATATATATATATATATATATATATATATATATATATATATATATATATATATATATATATATATATATATATATATCTATGGGTCTACTTCACTTCACCGACATGCCACAAAGCCGACACCCAAAACGCCGAGACCAAAAGACTGACGACGTAGATGATCGACAAGGTGAAATCCCGACAGCCGAAACACCGACATGGGCAACGTGTGAGTGTGACTCGGTAAGTGTGCCATAGTGAGGGATTTAGGGTTAGGGAGCAGACAGGTAAGTGTGCGATAGTGAGGGATTTAGGGTTAGGATGCGGGAAAGGTGAGTGTGCGGTAGTGTCAGACTTAGGGTTAGGGTGCGGGTAAGGTATGTGTGTGATAGTGACGGACTGTAGTTTTAGGGGCAGGTTAAGTGAGTTAGGGTTAGGGTGTGGGTAGGGTGTGTGTGCGATAGTGACAGACTTTAGGTTTAGGTGTGGGTTAAGTGAGTTAGGGTTAGGGTGTGGGTAGGATAAGTGTGTGGTAGTGCCGGACCTTAGGGTTAGGGTTTGGGTTAAGGTTAGTGCATATATAGTTGTGTGTAATGCGTAGTTTACGTTTTGTGTGTCGGTGTTTTGGGTGTCAGTGTTATGGTGTTCGGTTCTGTGAGTTGTCGGTATTGTGTGTTTTCATTCTTTTGGTCTCTGTATTGGGTATCGGCTTTGTGGCATGTCGATGAAGTGAAGTAGACCTAAATATATATATATATATATATATATATATATATATATATATATATATATATATATATATATATATAGACACAGCCATATATATATATATATATATATATATATATATATATATATATATATATATATATATATATATATATATATATATATATATATATATATATATATACACACACGTCTGAATGCCCTTTGTGACACAGAAGGGTTCCAAAGGAACTGACGTGTATACAAAACAGAGGCGTTTCTTGTGTTATAACATTTAAATCATAAGCAGTTCACCAGAGAAGGGATGGTTGTTGTGTATGTGGAGTTTGGGGTGGGGAATGATGGGTATGGACTTACACGCCAGTGACAACTTCTGTGTCACTGCTCGACAGTGGCACAGGAAAATAACATACCCAACTGTAGTCGTGCTTGACTGTGTATTCTTTACCACTCCTAACTATGTAATACCTTGTCGACACCAGTCACCACAGATGGCTACCATGGTGTGCCAAAAGACATTACACATGTGTATGCCTGGCTACAGGGTAGTCACACACACAAACATGCACACACTTGCTGGTATTGTGCATACACCTCTTGCCTATGTAAAGGTAACTAGTACAGTGGTATGCAGTTGAGGTATGTGCCACAGAACACATACAATTACACTTACTGATTCCACGTCTGAGCTGGGTGACATCACAGGACCAATTACTTGCAATGGGGAGGGGAGAAGAGAGAGGTTTAGCAGTTGACAAGGATAAAGGCCAGTGCAAAAGGAGGTGTCTCTTTGGAATGCAGCAAAACCCACTGCCATGACAGGATGCAGACACAAATACACACAACCACACTCAGCCATTTGCTGACAGACACACAGTTGCCAGTTGTGGGATCAGAACTCCTGCCTATCTAAAGATCACTGTTAAAGTACTATGCAGTTACGAGACGCACCACACATATTACAAATTCCAAGGCAGTCAGACTGCCCTTCTACAATTAAGGACAACAACAGGGAGACTGACAGTCACAAAGTACATAGCTGTAGACCTGTGATTTTAAAGTAGGTATCCATTACAACCTGTATGCACAAACAAGACACATCATCCGCAGGTAGGCTGGAGAGGTATAGTTCTAGCACAACAGGAAACTGAACTGGAGTATGGCCATCTGTGGAATGGACAACTACTATCAGTATACAAGGTTACAGTGGGCATGCTCATACACTTAGTAACAAAGGGCTTGTTGGATGCACTGACTCAAATTACACAAGGTGGCAGTGGGTACGCTCATAAACTTACTAGCACAGGTCTATTTGGCATGCACTCCGATTCTAACTAGTGAAGGCCACAGTGTGCATGCTCAAACACTTCAATGTACAGAACACATTGTAATGGACTCCTATTGCTAACTCACAGGTTCACAGCTAGGTACATCTTACCTGTCAGTATATATGCACATCATACTGGTTTACTACCTGATACCTGTGTGTGGCCTGTAAATGATATATCTGTGTCTGTGCTGTGTGATACACATGCATACATGTACATGAAGTACTGACATATATATGTTATGTATACACATTCATGCATGTGTAGACGTGACAGACAATAGGTTACCTGGGTCACACAGGTGAAGGCTACCTACAGCATGTGTCACACACCTTGCTGCGCTGAAAGGCATACATTGATAGCAGGTTGTGGATAGTGGGATTATACGTGGAACAGTGGCATGTGCAAGCATAATGTGTGAGCCATCTTGTGTAATGGTACTAAGGTGCAGGTGTCAAGATGACCTCTTCCAGCTGTGGTAGTTGTTGTCATTATTAGCAGGACTGCTACCCTCAGTATATCTCACATTGGTTATATACGCAAGTTCTGCCACTGTCCGTCACCTTACATGAGGCATTTGCTACCAAGCACATTAATGCCACATGCAGTGATGTCATAGTATGGGTGGCACCTGCTAGACCAAAACAATGAGCCAATGTTCTGCTGTTATTATGAGGTTATCCAGTGTCTGTCATTCCGGGCTGTCATGACCGAATGACGAGCCTTCAACACAGAGCACATGCATCCATGTTACACGTGTGTGTGGATAATACCTAGGTCGCATTTACCCATATAGCTGTATTCCAAGGCAAATGTCCTACACAACGAAGTAACACCCTGACACCTACATGACAATTGCATTGGATGCTTATGCTAACCAGTGCTAGATGTGTGGCTTTAGTAATCCATTTGCTCAATGTAGAACCTACAATGGGGAATACTGACATCTCTACAGTGAGGAACACCTAGCTGAAGGCTCTGTAGTGCACAATTGCACTACCACCATATAACTCAGATCCAGACATGTGGGCCATAACAATGGTATGAACCATTCCAGGTGGTGGTGTACACATATTCATAAAGGCTACTCACATGTAAAGACCACTTCCCCGACATAACTCATCACAGATGAGTCAGGTACAGGTGACAGTGGCAATTGCTGCATTCTAGGTTGTATCCTCATATACATCCATCATCTTGTTTCCAGACTGCCAACACACATCCATATGTGGTATGACATAGTATGATAGACCACCAGATAACCCTCAATTGGTGGACTGTACCTAGGCTTACATCAACTGTGCATAGTACCCATGTACAGACACAGCTGCATAATGTGTTATGCAATGCAATAATACCACTGTTTGTAACCAGCTCAGTTGTACACATACCAGGGTCCCTCGGATGTTGCCAGTATTAACACGGTCGACTGTTGCTGTACACTGGTAAACAACACCCTCATGGTTGGATATGACCTAACCGTACCTGCCCTGGATATGTACATCCCACACTCATACAACATAAATTACATTACCATAGCTTTCATTTTCCTTTCTACATACAGGTGGCTACAGTCATTACACACATGCACATGGCAGATAGCCTGCTTACAGCACATACGGTTCGATATCTATGTTGACAGAGGTAATATCCCCTCTCTACTGGTCACCCATGACACCTATAATATCATACAACACCCCATGTGGCATGTATGTCTTTAGACATGTCCACCTAATACTTTGCCTGCAAACATACCCAAATAACAGGACCATAGGACCTACACAAGGCCTGTATTAACAGACCCAGGGAAATCCAGCTCTGCTCTGTATGTTCCTGAGTAGTCATAGGTGATATGGTCATGACATGTACAGCCATGTGTGGCCAAAGCGCCTACATATACCCCATGTCAACAATTGCAAGCCATGCATGCTGTGTGCTGTCTGGACATTAGCCTTAGTACCACAATAGCCAGTACATGCTGGGATGAGATGTTTACAAGCCACAGACCTCACACATGCTTGAATGAGTGTACTGCCTAGCTCTAACAGAGCACATTGCTGGTACTCTTCCAGTACACATGAGGTGTGTGTGGCAAATATGATGTGCTCACTGTTGACCATTACAATGCCCTGGCTTCACCATGGCACTGTCAAGTACCAGTTTGTAGGAGCATGACATGGAATAATGCTGTGTGTGTCACACTGATATGTGCTGTTGTAATATACACTTGGCTACTCAGTGAAAGTGGTGGTGTCCTACCAGTACATTAATACAACATCCATTATGGTGTAAAGCTTGGCTATGTTTCACACATGGCGTGGGGAAGGTGTGGAATGTATCCTCTTGACCTGCTAGTGCACGTACTGATGTAGACCGCATATATGTACATGTATTGATGTTTGTGTAGATTCCATGTGTGTACAGTGTCTGATGTCTGAAGATGACTGTTGTCTTAGTACATCATGCTGTTGCAATACAGCCTCAACATTGTCAACTGTATATGTGCATGGTGATATGCTCTAAGTACAGTAAGCCGTATATGAGGTTTGGACATGACAACTAAGTGGTGGGGCTTCTTTGCAGATGAATGATTACTGAGGACAGCTCACTGGTGTGTTACAACCAGTCCTACAATAACCTGTGTACCTGATAAGGTCAGGTTTTGTTAACTGAAGTAGAAGACAGACAGTGTAGAATGACGTAAGTGTGACACTGAAGGCAAACCTCATGACACTTGTAACAGTAATACCTCCCTGTGCATATATTGTGCATATATCAGCACAGTTGTCAAAGGAAAGAGTCAGTAAGCATTGTACTAGATGCGATAGTGCTGTACTTCTGTAGTACCTATCATGAGATAGGCAGATGTTTGATTCACAGTCCTGGCACGTGTGGGTGTGTGTGTCCATATATGTCACGTATGGTTGGGAATATATCCCACATGTTATCACTCTCCTGAACACTGTTGTTGACAACAGTACAGAGTGAAGTGTAGAAAGAAAGGCATAGGCAGGTGGTTAAACCTCACACATGTAAAGTGTCTGTATG
Organism: Protopterus annectens; assembly: GCF_019279795.1. NCBI lineage: Eukaryota > Metazoa > Chordata > Ceratodontiformes > Protopteridae > Protopterus > Protopterus annectens. The sequence goes on from NC_056732.1 coordinate 416,335,426, forward strand.
TGTGTGACATAGGTGTATATCTTTGTGAATGCCAGTGTGTGTGTGTGTGTGTGTGTGTGTGTGTGTGTGTGTGTGTGTGTGTGTGTGTGTGTGTGTGTGTGTGTGTGTGTGTGTGTGTGTGTGTGTGTGTGTGTGTGTGTGTGTGTGTGTGTGTGTGTATGGCTGTCCGTGTGTATGGCTGTCCGTTTCCTGGAGTGAGACTGTATTTTACCATAGTGAAATGTTAATGCCTCCTCCCCCCATCCACTCAATGCAATCTGGCATCCCTGTTGATATCATCAATCATAGACGGGCATATTAACCGCCTGTTAACATGTACACCCTGGGGTGTGACCTGTTGTTAGATAGCCTACTGATGGACCCCCCTCCCCACATACACTCACTGCACTGTAGTATCCCTGTGGATGTTTTCGATCTTAGGCCATTCCAACTACCTGTACATGTGTAATCATCTTGTAATTGCATAGTACTATAGTCATGATATGCACATAGGCAGAGGTTCTCATCCGAACACTGGCAACTGTGTGTGTGTGTGTGTGTGTGTGTGTGTGTGTGTGTGTGTGTGTGTGTGTGTGTGTGTGTGTGTGTGTGTGTGTCAGAGTGTGTTATTGTGTCTGTGAATTCCTGAGTGTGTGGGTGTGTCTGTGTTTGCATGCTGTCTTGGCAGTGGGCATTACTGCTTCCCAATGAGAAGCCACTATTTCCACTGGCCTTTACCCTTGTCATCTGGCATACGTCTCTTTTACCCACTCCGCTCTCCAGGTAACTATACCTGTGATGTCACCCACTATGGATGATATGGCTCTGAACACAGTAGCTTACTACACAGCTATCATGCTCTTGGATCATTAGAACAGTAAACATAATTGAAACATAGGAGAATGTAACTGTGATGTGGAAGCTACAAAGTGCATGCAGGTATTGTCATACTGACCTGTGGGTAGTCTACATGTACAAACGGGACTCCCGCAAACACCAACATCCCCGGCACATGCAACTACACTTGAAAGAGGAAGGCAGAACATCAAGATCAGCATGCTGTTAGTGTTGTTACACATGATACATACTGTTAATCATACAAAATGCATTCTAAAACTGCAATACATGGTATGTCTGCTGTTTGTCAACACTACTCAACAATATTAATCTACAATTGTCTAGCTAGTATGTTCACCCTGTGCATCAGACCATATGAACATGTCCCTGCACTGATGGTGTGGATGACAGGGATGCGGCACAGGCATCATCATATGCACAGAGTGATAATGTTTGCCAGAGGCTTAGGCTCTGCCATTGTATGACATCATGTGTGTGTGTTAGGGCCTGTGATATCATTGGGCGTGTGTGGATGTTTTGCGTGTGTGTGTTGAGGTTCCCTACATATGTTTGCAGTGTGTGTGTATGCTTGCACACAGGTCTGGCATGTGGCTGGCCTACACAGGAGTATTATTGACAGCTGCAGACTGTACAAGGCAGGCTTCACAGTTTACGGTGTCCGGCCACATGACCTGCACCTGCCAGGGGTTGCACGCGCACTACCAGGCAGAGGTTCAGATTGGGTAGCGTTTGATTACTCATGTCCACTGGAATCGTGTCCCTGTTGGAACCATCCAGGACCATGTGCACATGGCCTGCTGTGTCCTGGTGTGGACTGCACAGCACCAGCTACACTGCTGCTGCTACCGCCATTATGGGAGTGGGCATGTGCAGTAGCATGTTCACGTAGACCTTCAACAGGTGGTGTACCTGACCTACACCCACGTGCCCGACACCTCATTCCCACCAGATGTTCCAGCAGAGACATTCCATGCTCGAGGATTGACATGCTACAGTCAAGGACTCCTACCATGTCACTCAATCATCTATCCAAAACATCTGCAAGATGACGGTGAGCATTTGCAAGTACCTGGATGTTGTCAGTTAATGAATGGACACGAGCCCTCTGAAGCCTCAGACCTTCTCTGTTGTGCCATTCAGCATGTGCCTGTGCCTCCATTACAGCCCAAAATATGCATCTGGTGACTCCAGCTGATGTGCTTTTTCTCACAGGGGCATGTTGGCCAGTGGTCCTCCTATGAGCAGCGCTGGAGACATGCCTGTGTGGGACATCACCAGTCTGTTGACTGGGATCATGGTGTGCAGGCACACCTTCCATAGTCACAACACTTCCCTGTTCCATGCTACCACCCGCCAACTGTCCTTCCTGTATGGCCAGTGGTGATGGGGTATGTGCAGGCAGGGGAACTGTGTGCGAAGATGAGGGGAGACAGGTGGAATGGCAACCAATGGCACAGATTTAGCCTCTGACAACCCTGTCTGTGCCTCAATCATACTATCATCATCACTGCTAGAGTCTGTGGGGACACAAACATCAGGTGGACTGCCGGAGGGCAATGCACCTACATCAACACCTGTGAGGGGAAGACAAGAACTGTACATTACAAGTTATACCAGACACACACAGACAGACAGAGACACACACAGACAGACACACACACACACAGACAGACACATAGACACACACACTACATGCAGGTGGTATGGCAGATGGCATTCAGCTTAGACAATTATAGTTTCAGCTTAGAAAATTATAGTGGTAGTTATCATACATCCCTGAGTTGCACACCACAGCATGCATGTGTTATAGCAGATGGCATGCACCTTACACAATTATAGTGGTGGTTAGCATAAATACCTGTATTGAACCATTTGTGTTAGTAGCCCATGCCCCGTACCTGCAACACAATGCATGCACTTTGCACCATTGCACCAGACTGCCATGGTGTGTGCAATATACACCATGTTAACAGACCATCGCTGACCTTTGTACATCAACCACTGATGCTTTGTGTTGTCCACCACCCCTATTTGTGAGGACATGAGCAGTAGGGTATGTCGACTCCATACTATGTTTGTCTGAGCCCTAGCTTGCATATCTCCCCAAAGCAGTGCATGTCTGTTCAACATTATTCCTCCTACCCCTGAGCTGAGTGTAGACATTGTGCATGCAGCTGTACACACGTGTTTAACATGGCTGTTCCTACTTTGTAATGGTGCCACAGACCAGCACCGGTTTACAGTACACCAGCCTGCTGTGTGGCGTATGACCTTGCCAATCACATGTAGTATGGCATGTCTTCTGCTGACGTGTTGAATGACATGCATACATGTGTAACATAATGGTGTCCTTTCTAATCTACAGTACGATAATGGTGTCCCAATGCAGGGATGTGTTGTACTAACATGGGCCTTCAGCTGATGCAATGCTGTCTGTCCACTCTGCAAATATGCAGGGACATACTGCACATTGAGCTGATGTGCATAGCCATTGCAGGGCATCATGCGGCTTCACAATTGCTATACAGTGTGAGCTACTGACACAGTTCATAGCCATGACTATGTTCACATACAATACATATCTAATGTGACCCACATCACTGAGGTGTATACACAATAAAGCCTAATGTGGAATGTGTGACACAGGTCACAGAAGGGTATACGGATGACACCCCTGCACATCTGCAATCATATTACTGATACCTGGCAACTCATATGACATACACCCATAGATGCCATATGCTCCACTGTGGACAGGGTTATGCAGACAAAGGGTGGTATGTACGGGACATAAGACATGTTTTGCAGGATAGTTGAGCAGTGTTGCAGTCAGCCCACTATATGTCATGGACATGTCTGATAGCACATGACATTGTGTGACATTCATAGCAAGGATATACTCCACAAGGGTGTATCCTGTGGGCCGGGCGTACTCCAGCTCCAACACATTTAGAGTGTGTGCACACATATGCTCTCTGTACAGTACTTCTCGTATTCCCAACATGTGTAATGCTGATATGTTGTACCTGTCCCTACAGTGGAACACACCTCTGCCATTGTATTCACTGTTATCCACACATCTGGCAATGACAGTTTGGAAGGTTTAATGTAGGTGTTTCATATAGTCTTCAATTGTTTTACATAGGTAAACAGTGTGATGCATTGCAGGTCTGACCAGTGTCCATTAACAGGACCATCATACATTATGTGTACACGTGTTATGGCAGATAGCATGCAATTAATATGTTCCGTGCATTAGCAAGCCTGGTAAATAATAACAATCTCACCTGACACAGGCTGCTGTCACTGCAATATGCCAGAGGTACCTAAACAGGAGTGTCACAGCAGTAAGATCCTTATCCACACCTGTGCGATAGCTACAGGGTGCAATGTCCATGTTAGCACATATGCCAGTGCAATACACTATACTATGGAGTATGTATATCTGTGCATACATAGAGTAGCAGACTATAGTATGTGGCATGTGTGCATACATGCCTTGCATATGATGTTACATTACATATTGTACAGTAACACATGTAACTATGTGATATATAGTTGTCTTTTATGTGCAGTAGTGACTTACCAGGCAACTCCAGGCTCGGTGGTTGAGAGACACCATCCTCCACAATACCAGCTAAAGCTTGTGGATGGAGGTCTGCAGGTGTCCCCAGGTTGGCCAGTAGCTCCTCAGTACATGTGATTGGGGGCTCGGTGAGTGGCCCCCCCACCTGTTGAACCTTGTTCCCTGGCAATTTCATTAGCATGCTGTTTTGCCCATCTTATCAGGTCAGTGCAGTGTTGGCGCACCTGCTGATAGGTGCGATTGTGACCACCAACATCATTTACCCTCCTGCAGAGTTCCTCCCACAGGGCATCCCGCTGCTGTGCATCCTATGGCAAATGGCTGAAGAGCGTTGTGTAGTTGTTGAGGAAGTATGGGATGAGGACCTCATCCTCCAAGTGGCTGTACACTGGCAGTCTGATATGTGGCATACCTGGAAGACATAACGATGGAGAAAGGTTACAGTAACTCACAGAGAAGTGCAGCTGAACATACATGTGTATCACATTTATTAAGATTACAAATATGACTTTGTAAATCTACATGACACTAACACCACTGACATGTATACGTCACACACATTTGACACCTACTGGTGATGTGATGTTAGCGCCATATATGTGTGTGTCATGTAATGGCATTGCTCATACACCATGTGGATGTTGTCTTGACGTGGGCATGTCTGTTTGCCTGTAGTGGTGTTTTTATCTATCAGCACATGCCTGGATGTGTTCACATTAATGCAATCGACCTTAATGCTGTGTATATGCCACATATATACTCATACATAGCTGTTAGGGACATGACCTGTTACCCTGAAGACTTGCAGGCATACATATATAGTCATACATAGCCATTAGGGACATGATCTGTGACCCTGCAGACTTGCAGGCATGTATGTGTTTTGCCATATACATCTACATGGCACTATACAACTGTGTAGCATCTTGCCATGTATTGCCTGTGTTGCACATGTGTAACACATGGGACAATAGCTAGCCTGATGGTATTTGCAGGGTTGGATATCAACTATAGCATGCATGGTCATTATGATCTAGTAGGATATATGCCCTGGGCCATTTATGAGCTTAGGCAGACAGGTTACCTAGCTGTAGGCAACAGACAGGTAAGTTTCAGTGGCCAGTTCAAGCAGTGCCACAGAACTGATACACATGGTTACTGATATATTTGGCATGTGGTCATCACACCATGTCACAGAGGGGGGCGGTGTCCAGCTTTGCTGGACAGGGATGCATAGTATGGCAAGTGTATGTTAAGTGTATGGGACAGGGATTTGTCAGGCATGTTGTGATCCTTGTACTAGAAAGGTGGATGTCCATGACGTATGTGTTTATTTGGGATGAGGATGTGTTAAGTGTAGCATGTCCAACACCTTAGGGTTGGACATGGCTTTATTCAGGGTAGGCTGCATGCTACATAGTGCAGCTAGGGATTGTGAAGGGCAGTACAGGCCATCTACACATGGGCAATAACCTCTTAAAGGAAATATGTGATCTATTATGGGTCACATGGGTGTTGAGTATGGCTGAGCAGTTATCTCTATATTCCTGGATGGCATCCTGTCATGGTTAGGGGTGCCACATACGACTACTTGTCTTTTGTGGCAACGTAACTATCAGAGGGAAGAACTGTCCAGCTGCATCCCATGCACACAGTTGCCATTATGTTGACTGCTGCCTAGGTGGTAGTTAATGGGTACAGGGTTTGTAACATAGGTGATGACAATGCAATACTTAGTTGTCAGATTGTGGCTATATATCACACACCCCACATCTGACATACTAAGGCCCTTCTGTATGTTGAATGCAGCACACAATGAGTCAACTATTGCTCCTAGTATATAGTCATTTGCAAACATCAACAGGCTGATGCCTTCTGTGTTAGGCTGTGTGGTATAGATAACAAAGAGGGGGAGTACCAGGACTGACCCCTGTATTACTGCGGCTGGCACTCGTGTGATGTGCTTGTATTCGTCAGACACCTTCTGTAGTGTGGGTTCTTCCAGCAGTCCAGTTGCCAACGACTCCTGTGACATAGGAATATACAACTAGTTTACTGAGTGTAGCTGGAACACAGTATGGGTGATGGTGTCCTACGACCTGGCAAGGTCATGATATGCAGTGTGAATCAACCCTACTGTCATCTACATCTGTACCGAGTACATCAATTATGTTGACCACTGTTCATGGCCATACATACCAGACTCAGCAGGGTAGTTGTGCACTATGTCCCATTATCAATGGTGTCTCCCCCTTTGTGGGGTGTGATAACTGTTGCTGTGCAGTATTCGGTGTGTACACAGCCTGACATGGAGCTATGATTGAACATGATGTGTATTTGAATAGCTGACTGTTCTTACATTTGTGTAGGATACACCCTGGGATGTTGACAGGTCCCATGAAAGCTGTATGTATGGCTTTAGAGAGTGCAGCTTGTACCTGTATAGTCGTTAGTACATGGGGCCCTGTAGTGTACATGTATATATTACTAAGTGTACCTGTTTGGGGTGGGGGGGTGGGAGTGGGTTTATGTTCTCCGAGACCCTATCTGGATGAACAGATACTATTTCTGTAGGTGCAGTACTTCCCATGCCATAGTGCTGTGCAGCACGGCAGGTCTTGTCATTGCCATTACGATTAATGACACAGCTATAGAATGCTTTGTGCTTGGCCTCATAATATGTGGCTGATTAGTTTCACAGTAGCTTTGTGTGGTTTTATATGGTGTATCTGCATCTTACTGAGGCTGACCTGGGATCACCTACACTCATGTGTGTTCACTCTTGCAACAGTTACTACCTTCTGTGGTACAGTTTAAAGCATGGTACCACCAGTTTGCCTACTTGTTTGCATTGGGTTGAATCCTGGTTCTGTTTCAATGGCACAATCACTGCACATATGTGACTGCGTAAGGTTCATTTGTTTAGGATTCAGCATTTGCACATGCATTGTCCATCTGCATGGGTGCCATGGCACTCACCACTCTGCTCTTGGGAAACATAACATTGGCATTGGAGACTAACTATGTGTAGCATACTGTTAGCCCTGTTTGTATGACTACTGTGATCCAGGTCAGTGGGGTCGATGGAATCCAACATGCATTGAGCGCAGGTTTTAGTACATGAGGAGTCTTCCCAATTCATAATGGAATAGTTGAGAGTAGCCATTATTATGGTTCTGTCTCAGACCTAATCTACAGCACATTATGACAATTGGGAAGTCTGCGGCCTGGTGGGTGATCTGTCTCAAGGTGCATTTTGAATTCCACTTTAGCACAAAGGTAGTTGCTCAGCATAATGCATCTGATGTTATGCAAGTGCAATTAGCGTGGGGGTGTACATATCCTTCAGGAATATGGACACACCTGTGGCCCGTGTTTTCCAATAAAGGATAATGGGCAAGAGGTGAGGTATGTGTTATACCATGGTCATGCAGGTGTGCTCTCCAGAGCATTGAAACATGTCTCAGCCACTGCACAGATATGTTCTCCATATTAGGGATTGACATATGTGTGTCCGTATAGTGTTTCTGACATGTATCATTGTGTAATGAGACCTGCAGTTTATTGCCTGGCTGCCCCTGTAACAGCAGTGGACCCTCACTTGAACCATGCATGATGTAGGCACTATAGGGGAAGCATGAGCACTAAGCAGTATCCAGATTCCCAGGGGTGACAGGTGCAGGCCCTGTCTGGCAAAGCATCATGGTCTGTCAACCATGGTATCCCTGTACGACAGATACTGGATACCCTGTGACATGCACCACTACACTAGACAATTGTGGAATACAATCCTTTTGTCCCTGTACTGCAGTATCATTCTGGCCAATGGCAGAAAGCTTCCCAGTCCTTGGGACATACCTGCATGGGCTACAAGACCTGACAGTTCCTACATGTGTTTCCATGCAGTCCAGGCTACTGCATCACAGGCCCTGCACAACAACATGGAATATGCCAGAGCCATGTGTATAGTTCAAAAGGTGGTCTGAGTGTATGAGTATGTGGCTAATCATGGCAGACAGGCAGCTGACAGTATGTATGCCCTCGTATAGGTTGGTGTGTAACATAGTGCTAGAGTTTGCATTCACAAATGATTACTGTTGGGCATGTTTCCCATCATGTGTTCAGAGGTGTGGTACAATTATGCAAAGTATGTCATATAGTTTGTGTATTTTGGTGTCTGTCTCTTCCTGTTTGGGCGGGGGGGTCACTTGTTTGGTCAGATACCTAGACGCGTCTGTGAATGCATGTGATTTCCAGTAGTATGTGTGGGTGTCCTTACTGTATTCTGGTAAGGGTATGTGTTGGTTGTGTTGATGAGCTGCATGTATTAACCTACACCTCATGACTGTCCAGTCCAGTCATGGCTGTAGACTGGGCTGCCTTGCAGCTTATCCCTGTAGCTGCATCCCAAACAATGTGTGGGCGTGGTGTTAGGTGGGTCTGGCAGTGTACATGGCATAGAGATCATATTCCCCCAGGATGGCCACATACACAAAGCTGACATTAGGAAACACCAGTAGCTGACTGGTGGACATGCCTGTATGAGCAGTCAGTACTACAAGTACCAATTACTGTATTTAGTTACGTATTGCCTATGAAAATGTTTTAGACAGTGATGCTCACATGTAAATATATGTGTTATGGATTTGACAACACTGGCTATTATGGAAACATTGTTGCTACCTTTAGCAGCAATCCTCCTCTGAGGAGCACATCACATCCTGTTAGTTGATTACAGATGATGCAAGTGTCTACAGGTTTGTGTTTCCTTCTCTGGGTATATACTCACATATCCACCAGGACCATGAGCTCTGTTGGGCACAGCCACCCACTCTCCAAACAGAGTCATATATCAATAGGCTCTGATGCCACTATCAACATGATCAGG
>NC_056732.1:416349736-416392619 GCF_019279795.1 Protopterus annectens
CTATGCTTGGCACTTCATCAATGGTGTGGGGAAGGCTATGCTTCTAATTGCCCTTGGGCAGATAGGTAGTAGGCTATCTGTGAACCTCTAACATGCAGGCCATCACAGCCATAATATGTGAATAAACAGACCTTCAGATCACAATATACAGTGAGAACTCTCCATGTAGTCAGCAAACAGTTGAGTACAGCAAGAACATACAGAAAACTGATACTTAGTCACTCCAAAAGCCTATCTTGGAAGCTAGAAGACTTGCATAAATTTAAGGCTTTCTATTGCTTACCTAACCTAAAGGGAAGATGAAAAACAAGCACAAATGGGAAACATGCATGCAATGATACCATACTAGCCTATGTGTCAGCCTTAGGCTTTGGAATACCATCCAAGGCTATTGGTGCCCCCATGGTGCCTTATTTAGGAGATTCCCGAAGGTGAATACCAGCTCCGTAAACAGCACAATAGCAGATTCAATGAGGATTATGCTACTCAACACCAGGGGTTGTGATCACAACATGCATGCACTCACAGCACTCCTCAGGATAGACAACATCAACATCTGTGCATTAACTGAAATCTTTCTTAAGGCTCCTGAGAGCACACCAGCACTACCAGACTACAACCCATACCACACATTTCAGTCACAGAATGTGGACTGACAGACTTGGAGGGGCTGTATCCATATTCATCAGGGATAACTACACCTCCAGGTTAGTGGGGGCAGCATGATACCTCTGTGATCATCCATGTGCAGCTAACAGCCACAACTGCAATGTGGACTGTGGCCTGCTACAGATCACCCACCATGACCCAGGACCAACACTCCACTTACCTGGAGATAGTGGAGAACATGACAGTCCTAACACATACCCTGCCATTGGTTGATGTCAACTACCATACCATTAACTGGGAAACGTACTTCGGTACTCACTTCCAGGTCCAGCGTTTCCTGAACTGTATCACCTCATATGCCCTGTATCAGGTGGTAACCTCCCTAATGTGGAGTGGAAACTACTAGATGTGGTCATCCCCAACATGGGCAACAGGTGCACCACAGCAGAGGTTAACCAGTCACTGGTTAGGTCTGACCATGAACTATTCACAGTTTCCACACCCTAGTATCTCCCCCACCCACGGATACCACAGTGTATACCTTTCCTACAGCTAAATTTACGCTACTTGTGACAGGGTTGGGGGGTTTCACAGCCCCCACGCTAAGGAGAAACACTGCTCAAGATACAGACAGATTGACAAATGCAATCAATAAGCACTTACATGGATGTATGGATCGTGCCATCACTGGTAAACCAAGACTCACTCCTCCTAGACAAGGACACCAGTCTGGTGGACCTCTGCAATAAACAGGCAATACTACAGAAGTAGGATAGTGCTCCAGATACACAGCAAATCCCATGAAAGGCAGACATCCGTGACCACTATTAGTATGATACGTAGGTCCCTCATGACATCATCCAAGGCTAACATCAACAGGAGAATACGCAAGGATTTGAAAGATGACCACAAATCCTTCTTTGGCTATGTCAAGAATCTACGTGGTGAGACACAGACTTGCACTGTGCCGGTGACATATTGCACAAAATATGCTAACCCTACTGATATTGCCAACATCCTTGCAGATACATTTGGTGCAACTTCACCCCTAAAGAGCCCACAACACTACCCGAAAGGTACAGTATCCCAACCATCAGAGACACACAGGTGGAAATGGCCCCCTCTAACAGTAGAACACAGCATCAATGGAGGCAGATGTTGACCCAGACTGCATCTTGCAAACTGTACAAGACAACCTGCCACCCACCTAATTAAGCATTCCTATCTCAGCCTCTCCACAGGCTACATGCCCATACAATGGTGCGTAGCAATGGTTATTCCACTCCATTAAGGTGGAATCACAACTGATCATGGTAACTACCATCCCATAAGCCTGACTAGCCTGGTCTGCAATGGTATGGTTCGCATCCACATGTCACTCATTAACAAAAACACTGGTAACCTCCGAAAACGTGACCCAACCCAGGTCAGCTTGGTTGAGTGCAGTTCATGCCTACTGAACCTGTTTGACATCTTACATACAGTCACCAAGACATTAGATGATGGGGGAGGTGGTTCACATATACTACCTGCACCCCACCAAGGTTTTTGACACCATGCCTCACTCAGATATTATTGATAAACACACCAGCTTGTACATTCACCCATACATCACAGGTTGGTTGCCAATGGGCTTACACACAGAACCCACATGGTATGACTAGTGGTCTTCAGGTCCAACTCTTGAACAGTCACGACTGGTGTCCCACAGGTCTCATTCCTTGGAGCCCTATTGGTTGACATATACGTCTCCAGACCTCCCAACCGTATTGAATTACTCAGTTTTTACCAGGTTTTGGGGTCCAAATGATGGGGTGTCACGATTCCCGAGTGGCACCCCTTCATTTCTGATTTTTTTTCCCCTTTGTGTTTGAATTTTTTAAATTTTCACACTGTTGGCGCTGATGTCATCATGTGCGCGATGACATCAGTGCCGTCAGGCCATCCAGCCAGTCAGAATTGAGCTGAAGGAAGCTCTTCCGGCTGGCCGCAAATGCAGCTCTAATATGCAAGTGCTTTGAGCATTACACTTTCAGCCAGGAACAGAGCTTCAGTTTGAAATGCGAGCGGGAAACTTTATGTAAGCTGGGAATGGAATGTGAGCCAGGAACAGAGCTAAACAAACTAACAGAGCTTTTTTTTTCATTCAGAATGCAGAGTAACTGAAATGGAGAATGTAGAACATCTTTTAAGGTAACTGAAACAGAGAAGTGTGACTCTGTGTGTGTGTGTGTGTGTGTGTGTGTGTGTGTGTGTGTGTGTGTGTGTGTGTGTGTGTGTGTGTGTGTGTGTGTGTGTGTGTCTATGTGAGAGAGGAGCGTATGTCTTCCTTTGAATAGCGGTCTACATAGTAACCATTGTGCAAACAATACTCTTTTAGATTCTTTCCTCTTTATGAAGCCTGTACAAACAAGGTCTAAACCATTATGCTTTTACCAAACTCTATTTCCATGTCTCAAATTGCATAGCTTTACTGTTGACTCAGAGTTATGAAATACACCAGGAGCTGCCTGATAAAACGCATATTATCATATTTAGTGAGGATTTGTATTTTACTTTTTCACAGAATGCAGAAATATCTCAGTATCTCCAGATGCCCTGTTAATTCCTTTAATTTTCTGTCATTGATATTATTAGTGGTTGTCTTCCTCTGACTGCTACTTAAAAACCAGCATAGAGGCATGTATCAATGAAATTAGAGCATGTTGACTGTACTGGTGAAACTGCAGTATCTAGATGTTGCTGTGCCTAATGTTGTACATCGTTTTCTTCCCCCCTCTGTTTTGCCCTATGTATCACTCCTTTTGTTTCTGCAGTCATAGATGGTGTTAGTTGCCTCTACCTTCTAGCCGCAGCTTCTTCAAGTCAGAGTGATAGTAAATGGCTGAAAGCTGAGATGGGCCATGCATTCACCTAGATGCAAAGATGCAGAAATCTGACATGGAATGAATGTGACTGTCAGTGACAATTTTTAACAGTAGCAGAGCAAACAAAGCAGCATAAACTAGCTGAAGTAACTCAGTCTGGTTTTATAAACAAAACTTTATTGAATATAAATAGCTACAGTTGATCTTCATACTAGTGGACAAACAGTTTGGTTTAGTATAAGTTTGCTTACGTACATCAGGACTAGTGTTTCTTAGCAATTTCTATTAGTGCTGCTCCAGTGGTATTAAGGGTCAAAGTTCAATGATATGTCTGCCCCAGGTATACCATTAGTCCACAGGGAGGGGGAAAATGGGTAGGTCATAAGAAAAAGTCCCCTCACCTTGTTGGAAAGCACAGACATGCTGAGATCCTGGATCTCTAAAGAAATAGCTGGAAGATTTTGGTAATGGGGTGTCAGGCCAGTATCATGAAGGACAGAGATGAGACACAAATTAAAATATTGTCTGTGTCACCATGTGGAAAGTGTCTCTACCTATTACTAGGAAGTTAATGTCATTCTTTTTGAAAACACCCATAAGTTTTAAAAGTTGAATGCATTAAAGAGACAGCTCTTAATTGCCAGTACAGAACCAAACAGTTTATAATGCTAATATTTTGATAGATGCTGATTAAGCTCCATTATGTTAACTTTGGTGCAGCAACATAGATATTCCTGTCTTTATTTAAAGTATACTGGGAAGGTACCTATTTAATTTAGCAATTGTGACAGTAAGATCCATTAGAAAGATTGTTGTTCATAGGTTCATAGGTTCATACTAGGCTATCTGCCCAAGGGCATTTATAAGCCTAGCCCATAGTTATGTGGCTTTCGCCACCCCTTTAGTTTGAATAAAAACTATGCCTATCATTTTGCTGTGCCTCTGTCAAGCAGTGACGCTGAAGTAATCCCTGGGGTATATCTGCAATCTCCCATCCATTGGTCAAGATTCCTCTTGAACAAGACCAGAGAGGTGCTCTGCCTCACATGTACCGGGATTTTGTTCCACAGCATAGGGAGTCTCTGGGTGATGAATCTGTCCCTCCAGCACGTTCTATTTATAACCGTGTCAAGGTTTAAGTCTCCCGCCCTTGTGGTTCTGAGGGATCTAGATTTTTTGAGGTGAAGCATATTCATCAAATCTGGGTTTGACATGGCCTTATATGTCAGGCACAGGTCACCTCTGAGCAAGCGGTATGAGACTGAATAGAGCTGGAGTTCTTTCAGTCGGGCAGCATAAGACATATTTTTGAGACCCTTTATCCTTTTGGTGAGGAACTTTTGGGGCCTTTCAAGCTGCAGCAGGTGTCTGGTCAGATACATTCCGAACGGGGCATTGTACTCAATCATAGGTCTAATAAGTGATGAGTACAGGGGGGAAATTTAAGCTGACTGCCCAAGGAGCTTCATAGGTTCATAGTTTAGTACTAAGCTAACTGCTCTTGGGAGCCATTTTAAGCCTAGCCAATTATCCCTTGTGAGACTCAAACCCTGCACCTTGTGTTTGTAAGGCAAACACCTTAGCCATTAAGCCACCCTCCCAACAAAGAAAGGCCCTCAGTGACTGGGGATACTTTTTATAGGTTCATAGATTAGTACTAGCCTAACTGCTGTTATAGACGATTTTAAGCCTAGCCAGTTACCCCATGTGAGAATCAAACCCTGCACCTTGTGTCTATAAGGCAACCGCCTTAACCATTATGCCAGCCTCCTACAGATAATTATTTGCAGTCACTTTACAAGTTGTGTTAAAACAAAACTATAATATGTACTGTGACTTTGGAAGAATTACAACATATTATTCTTTCACTGTTACCATATACAGCAAACAGCCTGACTCATTAGTATGTACTTTAACCAATACAGTCACTTTTGTACAATTGTATACTGTCTTTCTGTAAGAAATGATGTTACATGTATATGCAATATGTACATTACTGCTGGGGAATATTTTCTTATGTTGAGGCCTCCATTTCCATTCATTGTAACTAGATGCAGGATCTGGTTGTAATGTACCGTGAGTACAGGGTAAAAAGAGCCTAAAGTCCCTAGCCACCACCACTTGTCAGCTTTGCCTAGGTTTTTTGTGCTAAGAGTTGAGAGCCATTGTGAGAAGTGAACTTGTATTCCCCCAGATTTTTTGTGCTAAGAGTTGAGACCTGTGGTGAGAAGTGAGAAATGAATTCACTGAAGGAAGCTGCTGATTTAGCATAATGGTATGTTGCTTTGACTGTAGTCTGTAGTGCGTAGGGTCCTGGGTTCAAAATTTGCCAGTGAAATGTAGGGTAGTAACACAGCATTTTATTCTAGCAACTTTACAAAATTATACAAGCAATGTGTCCCTGGTTTTTAACCTTTTGTCCCCTGCCCCCAAAAAAATGAAATTGAAAATAAATAAGTGCGAGACTCTGTGCAAGATTTATTTGTTTATTTTATTTATTTTATTTTACATTTGTTAACCAGGAAAGTCCGACTGGATACATATCCATTTTCAGTGGAGGCCCGGGGAGAAAAGCTCCAATATTATCAAAAACATTTAGTAACAAAAACATGTAAGAATAGATGTTAAATAGAAATAATAGTGTAGGTAATAAGATGTTTAAAATATAGGAATGTATTATTTAATACAGATAAAAATATCGGTAACAAGATGTTTAAAATATAGAAATAGAGCTGTTACAAGGTTTAGATAACAAATTGAGGGGGGGAAGCATATTGAAAAGAGTTCTGAAAGTTAGCAATGGGTCAGAGATAGAAGACAGTTATAGGTTACTAAAAGGTATGATAGAAAGGAAAATTCTTTGAAGAATTGAAGTCAGAGAGGACTTTCTATTGGTAGGGGTAAGACTGAGCGATAGCAAAATTCAGATAGAAAGCAGGGGGGAAAGGAGTAGAAGGGTATAAGGAAGGGTTTGTTTAGTGGAGGAGGTTGTTGAGGGAGAAGTTGGTATACACTTCAGTGAAGTAGCAAAAAAGTTGGTTATTTTGTTTATGGTTAGTTTTAGTTTCGAAGGGCTTAATTAGTTAGTTACTGTGTTTTGCCTATGGCTTACACTACTGTCATTCTATTTATAGTGTGGGTGTGGAAGTAGACTTTTTTTATGATGGAAATGTTCTGAATTGAGCAGTTTTGTCATTATTGGTTCATGCGTTGTTTCATTGCCTACAGTACAGCCTATTGGAAAAATGTTCAAACAATAAATTTAAAATGTACTCTGTCTAACAAGTGTGTTGTATTATACAAGGAATATAATTTAATAAAGTCAGGAAGGTGTATCAAAGAAAAGAACACATGTATGTTTCTTGTTTTGTGTGCAAGGGGCCAATGATTTGAAAACTGCCCAAAGGTAATCTTTATCCACCACTGGCCAGATGCATTTTCTTTGGATGTGGTATGGGTTTCAATGCTGTTTCAATGAATGTGAGTTTCAAGGGCAGATAAGTTTTAATGCGAAGCCTATTTTCATTGTGAGATAGTATTGGTTTGTTTAGCAGATGTCTGTTAGTGTTTCTGCATTGTTGTGCTGTAAAATGTAAAAATAAAATCCAAATAATTATTGTAGAAGTAAAGCGATCTGCACACATTAGTGTTTAAACTGTTTATGGTAAATGGGATGAAATAGCCAGGTAATGGGATATTTGGATGGCTGCAGGGGGACTCTGGTGCCATATTTTAGTTATCTGTTCTTCAGTTTGCGTTTGAAAGTAGTTATCCCACAATTCCATTGGAGTGGGTGAGGTTACGCAATTATGTATGCAAATTATATGTTAATCAGCATACAGATTTGTACCTATTTTTCATGGGCCTTGTCCAGATTTTTGATGTTTCCAGGTTGAGAGTTATGTACATCTCAGATGTACAGGCAAACACAGGTGGACTACGGCAGACCATGTTTGGTAATGACTGCAAACTGGGAGCCATGATTGATAGTCCAGCTGACATGGACATCCCTCAAGGGGCCTCACAGAGAATGTCACAGGATGCCAAGGACACAGCCTCCAGCCAAGTGCCACTAACTGCATGGTCATTCCATTGTGGAAATGGCACCCACATATTAACACATAAGTGGCAGCCAGTTTAATACAGATGAGATAATAGGGTATCTGGGGACTAAAGAAGATAGTGATCTCCCCTTTGATAATCATATCTCCACAGTAGTTAGGATATCCTTCTATGTAGGCCATCTGATTACTAAAGGATTCCCATTTAGACAACCTGGGGTTACAGTGCACCTTTACTCATCACTCATCAGTCCCATCATAGGGTATAATAACCCATGTGTGATGTACCTCAGAGGACACGTCCAACAGCTGGGGGGGTCCTCAGATGTACCTCACTAAGGAGAATACTGGCCTCCAACATATGGCCTATGCAGCCAGACTGAATAAACTCCTGCTTTACTCAGTGGCATCTTGTTTACCCAGAGATGATTTCTGCTGGCCAACACAGCCATGTCGAACTCAGGCTTGATGGATATGCTCCACCTATGGGAATCCATGTCACAGTGAGCCACACAATGTAAGTGAGCTGACCATGCTACAACAATAACTGGAAGATACTGGAGGGACAGCTTCCTGTCACAGACACTCCACATACTTTGGAACAACATCCCTAACTACATTATACAGAGTCCCTCACTAACACTCTGTAAGAGAAACCTTGAAGGGTAGATGGGGAACAGTAGATGCACCCCAGGTATCCCAACATTGGCTCTGCTCCACAGAGGGACAGTTAATGAATCAATGGGATGGCAAATGCTGACACATTTTGGCTGGCCTTATGAATGGCCTCTGGAAGTTGGCCCAGTACCTACCTATGAATCTATTTATACAGTATCTGCATATGCTGATAGCTTATTTACTGTTCAGGTGTTGACTTACCTTGTGCCAATAGCTGTTGTATGTGCAATAGTTGAGGGCTGCCTATGTTGGATGCACACAGTAGACTGCCTATACATGACAATTTACAGGTAGTCTTGTGTGTGCGCCATCCATTTTTACTGTGTGTGCAGGTGGAGAAAGGTGTCAGTCCCTAGGTGCCTACACTGTCAGTGTGTGTGCTATACGTTCCCTCTTTCCCAAGGCATGGGCATACTGGGAACACCTCCATCTGCCTACTGGGGCTGGCTAAGGGTGTTCATGGTCTGAGTACCTCTATGCCTGTGGAGCCCTTGGCAATGGTGGTGGGCTGTGAGGGCCTTCACCATTCTCTCCCTGCTGCAGCTGTTTCCACAGGACCATATTATGTAGCATGGCACACACTATGAAGATGTGGGCACATGTGCCTGGAGAGTACTGCAAGGCTCCACCACATATGTCCAAGCAATAGAACCATGATTTCAGCATCCCAAACACACGCTCTATGATGATTCTGTTTGTGCATGTGCCTCATTATGGCGTTCCTGCATGGGTGTGTGCGCATTTCTGATGGGAGTCATCATCCACGGTTCCAGTGCATAGCCAGCATCCCCCACCAGGTGGCCATTTGGGATGTCCCCCCTGGTAAATAACTGACACAGCTGTGAGGCATGCCAGATGTGGGAGTTGTGATATCTTCCAGGGCTGCCAGCACACACATCCATGATAATGCCTTGGGCATTGCACATGACCTGGCAGTTGATGGAGGGGTATCCCTTGTGGTTTATGTAGCGCCTACCCTGCTCACTGGGTGGTGACTTGATGTATATGTGCGTGCAGTCTATTGCACCCAGTACCTCTGGGTATTCTGCCGTACAGTGGAAGAGACGCATATTGCTGGCCAACTCCTCCTGCATTTGGGAGGAAGTATATGTCCTCACTGGCATGTGGTAACATGGCATCCAGGAACTGGTGTAGTACCCTGGATGATGATGCCTGTGAGATCCCAATGATATCCCCAGTTGGTCTTTGAAAGGTACCTGTAGCTAATATTCTCAGGCTTACACATACCTTCATATCCACTGGGATGGGTTCCCCTCTGTTTGTTCTGGCTCTGAGGTGTGGCCAGCACAGCTCCACAAGTTGCTGTAGGGTGTCCCTGTCCAGCCTGTAATGCTCTACTATCTCCAGATCATGTAGCCCGTGGTAGGTTACACTGGGTCTGAACACTCTCCTCCTCCTCTGGTGCCTGCGGTGGTCATGTGCATCATCCTCAACACCACCTTCAGTCTCCAACACATGCTGGTGGATCAAAGCTATGGCAGCCCCTAACATGTACATAATAAAAGTTCCCCATCTGTATACACCACTGATACAGAGTGTATGGGAATACACAAATGTTT
Source organism: Protopterus annectens (assembly GCF_019279795.1). Classification (NCBI taxonomy): domain Eukaryota; kingdom Metazoa; phylum Chordata; order Ceratodontiformes; family Protopteridae; genus Protopterus; species Protopterus annectens. The sequence continues at coordinate 416,359,532 of NC_056732.1, forward strand.
GTGAGGTGCTTTCACACTTTATAGTATTGTGCTATGGATGCTGCTGATGTAAGTGGGTGTGTATGAGCTATTCCAGCTGCTGCGGGTATTAATTATGGGTTTTGGAATGAGTACTGCAAGTGTGGGGCCTTTACTGTGGAGATCTACTTGCCTGTCTTAATTAATCTGTTGCCCTTTAATTCACTTTTAGACCTGGATCCCATCCCATTATCAGGCATGCACCCACCTACCGTCTTTCTTGTTTTGTACTTTCCCTACCCAGTCATGGCAAAATGTGCCTTGTAGCTGATATACTGCATATCGGCTTTGTTCTGCCTTGACACTTTGTTGCTTTCTTTGCAGTACAGCCCCTTCCCTTCCCTGTTCTGCAGGTAGCTGCTTGTAACCTTGTTAGCTGTTGTCAATGGCCCACTGTAGGCTCCTAGGTGTTAATTAGTCATCTGTACTCCAATTTCACTGCTGCAGCATTTCCTTATTTCTTTCCTATAACCTTCCTGTTTCAGCTGCAGTGCGTGCCTTGCATACTCTTTTACCGGGTTTATGTGCGTTTTCATCTTCGTTCACATGCATACTCGGTTACCTTGTGTACTCTCAGCTAAGCATAGCTATGGGCAATTCGACACACCCTTATCCTGCAGCTTTGCCTAGCTAGGGGCAGACCAGTTTAGCAATGCTCCAATGTGCTTACAGCAATGGAGACACACCCCTCTCTTGATGTCATCTTTATCTCAAGGGCTTACCTTGGTGTTATAACGCTATGCTGTGAGGTGCATCCTTACACCAGTGGAAAATCTGCGATTCACTATTATTCCTCTCATTTGCATGGGATTGCCTACTAATTCCTAGCTACAGCGCATAACACTGTTACTGCCCCTTAGCAACCCTTGCACCATGAGTATGGTGTTGCACGCCTGCCATTGAGTATTATGGGGAAATTGTGATATGTGTTTTATTGCATTTTTTTTCTATATTTTTATATATTCCTTGCGATCCCCTTTGCGCACCGCTGCCCTGCGCTTCCACATCGCGATAGTGCGACTATATATATTCAATGTTAATTTTATATTTTGTACATTTTTTTATGCTAATGGCTATATATTTAGCCATTGGCATATATTAACAATATAATACATGTGTTTGGTCGGCTGTCATGGCTCCGATTTTATGTTTGCAAAAATGTAAACTGTTTTCTACGGTTTACATTTCTGCATGCTTACACTACGCCTGCACCACTTACTGAATCGCTATATACCTTCATTTGCATGCTACACTGCTGCATATGGGGTTATTAGCATACAAGGCTCAGGAGTTGTACGGGCGTAGCGTACGCAGGTAGTGCATGTGGGAACAGCTCGTACCTGAATCGCTTGGTGGCCATCTTTGGTGTTAGAATGCCGATGCTATGCCTGCACCTGGCACAAGTTTCATGAATCCCAGGGAATGTCTTAAATGTTGACTATCTCAGATGAAGAGTTTATAATCATGTTTACATTTTTGTAAATAATTCACAATATTTACAGAATGAGCAATTCACATTTATATTAAATGATGCTTTGTATCCACCTCTGCAGTAACTTTGGCATTTCATATATGAGTAATGTTATAAAGATATCAGTTTCATGTAACTCAGCCAGCTTTCTGCATATCTGTTTTAATATAGCATCCTCTTGGACAAGTCTCTCCTATCCATTATCAGTATTTGTGTCAGAGTGTCATTCCTTTTATGTTATTACTTGGTAATTCATCATGATATGTTTGTTTGCAATATGTTTCACAGCTTGTGTGCTCATCTTTTTTACAGTCAAGTGGAGACAGCAATTCAGTCTCTAATATATTGCTTAAGGCAGTAATTTAAATTAGGGATTTTACACAATCCTCCTAAGGGTTTTCATTTTAATGTTTTATTCTGTTTCATTTCACTGCTATTACATCTCAGATAGTTTTTGTTTTCTGGATTTACCACTATAATTTCATGATAAAGTACTGATTGAGGCTACTGTGTATTGTTGTTCATTTGCTGCTGTGCTAATAGGTCCAGTGACAATTCATGGTCATTAGTGGCATGTAGTTCAAATTCACTTTCTGATATAATCTGTACAACATTGTTGTTATGTGCCTCTGTATTTAAGTCACTCATATTTTGCCCATAACTTGTATTGTTTACTGAATTGCTTGATATATTAGTCACAATATTTACCTTTATTTTTCTTGTGCACCTGGATTATTTTTTTGTTGTGTTTTTTTTTAGGATTACTCTGATTCAAATCTATTATCAGCACAGAAAGGGATTTCCTTTATGTTAGAATTCTAATTTTAGTGTTACCACAAGTACCTTCATATTATTAGTTGTTTTGGGTTTAGCTATTGGAGGCCTTCTTTTCAAGAGTTTGCATATACTGTAAGAGTGCAGGTGCATTCTGAGTTATTGTCTAACTTTTTCATTCCACTATAATCAATTGCTCACCTCATTTTGAACAATTTAAGCAGTGATCAGACACTTCTTTTTCTATGGTTCTTTACTCCTTGAAGGCTATGGCCGAGATGCTGCAATAAAACTTGTGGATAACTTCTTGGTTGTATTTTGCTGCTTTCTGGTGCTTAGTGTTTACTGTTGTTTGTTTCATCATGAACAGTGATCCACAACTTCATTTACCGCACATATTTTGTGATACCGTGGATGGTACTCAAATGTCCTTGGATAATTTTTTAGCCAACTCTACAGACCGCATAGACCATGGTCTACAACAGAGAAATGTGGCTGGCAATGTACCTACAGTGTATACAGCATGGGAGCGATGGGAAGAAGAAAGAAATAAACGCTGCTTCAATCCATTTAATAGTGTGGGTCAGAAACTTCCATCATCGCTGAATGCAGAAAGTAAGTCTCTGCTTGATGAATTGGAAAAATGTATGTGGAAGGAGACTGCAACGTTTTTTAATCTATCAGGCTTACAGAAGTATGTCGATTTGGACATTACACCCCGAGGGTTAAGAGTTTACAAAGACCCTACCCTCTTGTTCAGTTTAGAGAAAGAGACTGACATTGTATTTCATAAACGTTGGGTGGCAGCTGCACATAAGTGTGCATCTGAATGGGTGAACATTTTAGTTGAACGGGACAGAGTTAGACAAAAAGAACTGGGAGCAGAAATTAAAAAGTTATGTGAGAATCTATCATCTGGAGTTTCAGCTCCTATACTTGACAATTCTTTGCTTGACATCAATGTTAGATTGAGGGAGTATGAAACAGAATTGGTAGAAAGAAAAAAAGGGAAACTGCTCTGGGACTTGCGTGATTATGAAAATGGCAAAGCTTTCATCTCCAGAGCCAATAGAAAAAGGTCACGTAATCACGTAAGATTCCAAAAAGAGGATGGAGATGTTCATTACTACAATTCTTCATTTTCTGCTTCAGAGGGTCAGGATACTTCGTTTGAAGAAGATGTGGGGCATAATTCTGAGTATCCTGCCCTTCTGGCTGCACAGCATCCTGAACGATTTCAACAGACTTTTCGTCATGACTCTTTGAACTACAGAGGTGGTAAACAGGGGAGAAAACGCCAGTGTGAAACACAGGGACAAGTACAGAGAGACAAGTACCAACAAGGGGGCTTCAAAACAGGTAAATGGTGACTGTTTTCCTCTTCCCTCTTCTGATAATTATGTGGTTAATTTATCTGGACATGCATTTTCTGATTTAGAATATTTGGTTTTAAACCGTGGATTGAAGTTTATACCAACTGTTTTTCCGCGTATGCGTGATATTAAATGCGATGTCTTTAAATTTAATAGAAAACTTCATCTGAAGAATTATTTTCACAATATGTGGGATGATATTGATACATCTATGTCCAAGGATTGTCTGGATACCTCATTTGAAAGTTTTTATACTTGTAAATCAGATAGTGTATGTAATGCACACTGCAGGTTGGATACTGAGCATGTCACATACAAGAGTTGTTTTATGCCACCTGTCTTGAATGAATATGTTGTACATTTTTCAAATTTGTTGAATTTTCCTATTGAAGGGTCTTGCAATGAATTTATAACAAAATAAATCTGGCATTAAATACAGTTTATCCCTGGGTAAGTGGAAAGCTCTTCAAGTACTGAGTAAAATGCGGGGTATTGTATTTAAACCTTCAGATAAAGGGAATAAGCTTGTTGTGATGCACTATTCACAATACTTAGCTATGCGTGAGGAATATTTGTGTGATAGTAGTATTTATGAAAAGACTGATATATCTGTCTACAATAATGCTATGTCTGACTATGTGGAACTACTTAAGAAAGGCCAAAGATTGGGTTATTTTTCTGAAAAAGATGGTAATAAGAAATTTAATGTTGAAGGCTATAAGATGGCCTTATTCTACTGCCTCCCCAAAATACATAAAAGTCTTACACAACCTTCGGGGAGACCTATTGTTTCAGGCTGTAATTATGTTTTGCATAAGATAGGTCTTTTTTTGCATAGTTACTTGTTACCTAGAGTGAAAACTTGACCTTCTTATGTTTGTGATATTTTTGATTTCCTAGATAAAGTAAAGAATGTTGAATGGAATAATCAAATGTACTGGATTACACTGGATGTAAAGAGCCTCTATACAAATATCAGACATGAATTTGGGATTGAGGCTCTTAAATTCTTTCTAGGTAAGAGTCCAGTTACTGAATATATAGTAGAACTTATACATTTTTGCTTAACACATAATTTTTTTGAGTTTAATAATTTATTTAGACAAAAACAAGGAACTGCCATGGGGGCAGCCTTTGCCCCCATGTATGCCAAGTTGGCTATGGGCCTCTTTGAGACTGAATATCTATATAGAAATATTTTTTATCGTAGGCATGTCATTAGATATAATAGGTTTATTGATGATCTGATATTTTTGGTACAAGGGGGTCAGCCTCTTGTTGAGAATTTTATTTCTGAGTTACATAGGAATAGATTTTATTTTGAATTGGATGGCCTTAAAGTAGGGACTTGTATATCCTTTTTAGATGCTACACTGAATATTGCGGATGGTAAAAATTTGGATACATCAGTTAATAGAAAGTTTGATGAAGGGACACATTATGTACATGGACAGAGTTGTCACCCCCCCATACACTGGACGCATTGCCTTTTAGCGAAATCCTTAGGATTTCTAGGCTATGTAATAATGATTATGTTTTTAGAAAATAATTAAATAAATCCATTGAGATGTTTGGGCAAAGGGCTTATAGTAATGAGTTAATTAATAAAAGCTGTAAAAAATTCTTGAAAGTAATTACTGAAGAACAAAGGGTAGTATTTATAAGGTACCTACTGTTTCTCTTAAAAATAGGATGAGAGAACAATTTGATACTTTGTATTTTGTAATTACATACAGTTGTCTGAGTATTGAAATAATGCAACTGGTGAGGTATTATTGGGAATATTTCAATTCTCTTGGTAATGTGACAGTTTGGTTGAAGGAAAAACTGGGGTTTTCTTTCAGAAGAGGGTAAAATATTCAAAACTTTATAGTAAGGAGCAAATTTACTATGTTTCCTATGTATTTTGAACGTAGAGTATTATCTAGTGGGAACCCTATGTGTGTTAGGTGTAAGGCATGTAAGTTTGTAGTTAGAAGTTTCCCACAAATAAATAATATATTTTTTAATACATGGGACCATTTTACCTGTAATTCTGAGGGTGTTATTTATGCCCTCAAATGTCCCTGTAATCAATTCTATATTGGTGAAACAAAGAGGGCATTTAAAGTTAGATTGATGGAACATGCCAGAGATGTTGCTAATAGTAAGGAAGAAAGTTCTGTTGCTATGCATTTTAAAAAATTTCATCAGGGTAATAATTTGGGGTTAAAAGGTACGGTGCTGGAAAGAATCAATGTTTCTTATTTTGATGCTAATAATCTTAAAAAAAAAAACAGCTGTCATTTAAAGAAGCTGTTTACATTTTAAAGTTTGGCACTTTATACCCTCATGGGTTAAATGGAGAAATGATTGGAGAGTATTAATTTAATTATTTCATTGTTTTATTATAGTGGTTTAAAAAATGTTTGTAACTGGATAATTAATTAATTATTCAATTATTGCTTGTTGGCTTTTTATATAAAATGTATGTGTTTCTATGGTTCTTTACTCCTTGAAGGCTACGGCCGAGACGTCAGTGAAAAAGAACTTGCTACAATAAAACTTGTGAATCACTTCTTGGTTGTATTTTGCTACATTCTGAGTTATTGTCTAACTTTTTCTTTCCACTATAATCAATTGTTCACCTAATTTTGAATAATTTAAGCAGTGATCAGACAAAGTCTATTGTTTTCATATAAATGTCACAGCTGCTACACTGAGTGTATTTATGTTTTTGCAAGTCCTTAAACTCATAATAATTTAATATATCCTTTCTAACTACACCCACTTTCTTGATGTTTAAAATCATACAATATTACCAGGGTTTATTAAACCTTTAAAAAAGGATCACCACCAAGTGAAATTCCTCACTTATGTGTGGTGTACAGTAATAAAGTTGGAAACTTATCTTACTAGTATTTCTAGCTGAATATCAGCAAGAGCAAGTGCAGTATTAACTCAGAGCTGTATCTGAGCCTCACAGTATTTTAATTACAAGTTTCACCATTCACTGGTTCTCCAGTTATTACACTGTCCTGCAAAGGCTCACAAAGTGCATCCTTGCATCACCATGAGATGTAAGACATCTCTTCTTATGTCAGCCTAAAAGCGGACATTTTTATATACTAGATAACTTCACTGACTGGCTCAGAGAGCTGTTAATCAATTTCAGACAAACCAGGAAGCAAGAATCAGAATCAGAATCCAAAATACTTTATTGATCCCACAGGAAATTGCTTATGTTACAACTGCACAGATAAACATAGACACAACATAGACCAAACAGGAAATGTTACATAATTAGATATGATAGATACTGTACTCACTTATCTTAACCCACATATATAAATAACAGCAATGCCTGACATAGGTACACTGTTCACCATAGCCAAAATATTAGATGAGTTTGATACCACATATAGTAGTGACATGAAAGGGAGAGCCTTTCGTGTTAATTACCATTCACACTAAAATATCGGGTATTGCACATTACGATACTTTAACCAAGGTATAGCATATTGCACAAAGGATAATTGCATTGATGATTAATATTGCACTGAAAAAAAAGAGATAAAAAGGAAGGGGAAAAATAAAGTTAACATTGCACTATATGGTCTCCTTCAGTAGTAGCAGTGGTGCTAAGATGATAGGAGGTGTTACAGAGTCTGATGGTTGTGGGCAGGAATGATTTCCTGTGGGATTCGGTGGAGCACTTTATGCTTACTCTGTTGAGTGGGTGGTCAACATTTTCCTTGTTGAACTTTAGTCACGCTAACATTCCTCTCAGCCATAGTTTCAACGGTGCCCAGTTCCTCTCCAATTACCAAGCTAGCCTTCCTTACCAATTTATTTTGTCTGTTTGCCTCAGCCTTCTTTATGCTACTACCCCAGCACATCACTGTGAAGATAGCACTAGCCACTGCAGTCTCTAGAACAACTGCAGCGTAGTGTTGCCAACTATAAAGGATCTGAGTCTTCATAGTAAGTGCAGCCTACTCTATCCTCTTATTATATGCCACTTGTGAGTTTTTGGATGAGTCCAGCTGCACCCCCAAATACTTGCAGTCCTGAGCAATCTCCACTTCAACCCACATAATTGACAGAGGACACTGGGGACCAGATTGTGATCTCCCTGGACCTACTGGAGCCACTACCAGCTCCTTCATTTTACTGATGTTGAGCTGCAACTGATTAATCTCATACCAGTTCACAAAGCTGTTCACCACCCTCCTGTATTCCTTCTCATCTCTATGCCTGATACTTCCTACTATAACTGAGCCATCCATGAGTTTTTGCAGCTGACAGCACTCAGTGTTATAGCTGAAGTTTGTGGCATAAAGGGTGAAAAGGAAAGGTGATAACATTGTCCCCTGTGATGCTCCAGTGGTAGATAGCACTATGTCAGACATGCAGCCTTGTAGTAGCACATATTGGGGCCCATTGGTCAGATACTCCAGGATAAATGAAACTAAGGGAACATCTACATTCATAGCTGACAGCTTACTCCCCAGCCTGTCTGGCTGAATGGTGTTAAAGTCACTTGAGAAGTCAAAGAACATGATTCTGAGGGATCCTTCTGGTTTGCCCAGGTGACTATATGATCTCTGTATATGGTGGATAATGGCATCCTCGACCCCTATCTTCTCCTGGTATGTGAACTGAAAGGGGTCTAGTTCTGACCTGACCTAAGATACAAAAAATAAAAACAAATATACTTCCTCTGTATACTTTGAAAAAAAAAAAAAACACATACTCAATGATGTGAATAAAATAAACAAAACAAACAAAAAAAAAACATGCAGGGCAAGGACCAAACTGCTTTAATTAATAATTGAGCACCTTCATTCCACAATCACAGTGGAATCTCATAACAATAACCCGCACTTCATTTCCTTTTCATAACCACGTCATAACACAAACAAATACAAATCTCATTTAATTATAGTTTACAGTGAATAAAACAATATATAAGGAATAAGTAAGGCCAAAAATACAATATGCATCAGGCAACTTAAAAACATACAATACGCAAGACCCTCTGTCATTATTCAAAGGTTAGACATGACATTATCAACCAGTTTATAAAGAATTAATTATCAAAATATGTAAAATATATTAATAGCATTTAAATATGTAATAGAAATATGCATAAACTTTTTTCAAAATAGTTTTTTGAAAGGATATATATATATATATATATATATATATATATATATATACACATATTTTATATACATATATATATATATATATATATATATATATATATATATATATATATATATATATGGGGTCTATTTTATAAGCTCGATCGCTTAGCTTGTCGAATGCCGAAATGTCAACAGTTAAATGGCAAAAGCTTAAAATTGCGAATGGACACTTACACAAAATTCTTCATCGGGAAATTGGGAATTTGCCCTTTCCCCAATGTAGAGCAATGTTTGAGTTGGTATATTTAGTTGAGGCTGAGTGGGTGGCACAGGCCCCCACATCAGGGGGGGGGTGTGGGAGTGAAACCCCCCCACTTTGTTAGGGTTTAGTCATTTATTTTAATTTGCGATGGCCAAGCAAATTTTTCCTGATGAAAAAATTTGCGTAAGTGGCTGTTCGCAATTTTAAGCTTTCGCCGTTTAGCTGTCAACATTTTGGCATTTGACAAGCTAAGAGGTTGAGGTTCTAATATAGACCATATATATATATATATATATATATATATATATATATATATATATATATATATATATATATATATATATTTATAGATATATATATATAATATATATATATATATATATATATATATATGTATATGGATATATATATATATATATATATATATATATTTATAGTTGAATATGTATAAAATTATTAATAACAGAATATATACTACATGTTATATAAATACATATCAGTGTACTCAAAATTCATGAACCTATTCTCCCCTTTGTATAAAAAAAAGAAAACTTAAATTTAGTACATACTAACAATCATAGTGTTGCAACCCTTAAAGCAAAGGCAGTATTATTAGATTTTCTCTGTAAACATAAAATAACGTGTGTAAAATAAAAAAAAATCAAACGCAAAATGTCATTTAACACAAAAATAATCAGTGTTTGCTTGAGTGTGGGTGTTTTTTATTTTCTAGGCAACCTCGCTAATTGGTTCAGAGAACTGTCAATCAATTATTGGCAAACCTAGGGTGACAAAATGTAAATAAATAAAAAAATAAAGATGCATTAATTCCTTGGTATCCTTAAAACCACATGAGACAAAACAAAACAAAATAAATACAAAAAGAACTAGTACAGCTCAAAAATAAATATAAAAAGCATCTCCTTAATATAACCATTTTTATATGCTAGGCAACCTCACCGAGAGAGGCATCAATTAACTTCAAACAAACCAAGAAGTGAGAAGGGCATTAAATGAAATAAAAAACAAGTATATTTTCTTAGTATCATTACAAGAGTGTTAGGCAGAAGCAAAATAAACAAAATTAATCAGAAATAGTGTCTGCATAAGTGGGACATTTTTATATGCTAGGCGACCTCAATAGTTTGTTGAAAAAGCCATCAATAAATTTCAGACAAACCAGGAGGCAAGAAATGCACCAGACGGAATAAAAATAAATGCATTTCCTTGGTCTCCATTAAAGGGTAGTAGGTTAATACAAAATAAACATGAAATTATTTTTTTAACACAACCTAGCCAGAAATATGCTCAAGCATAGGTGTTTATGAACTATTGTGGATTATTTGAGAGAACAGCTAAGAAAGTATTTTTGTATATAAATATATTTTTTCTTTGTACTGTAATGTACTGTACTTTTACCAATTAAACTTATTTGTAATGTTCAGTTTTTGATTGCATTGTTTTGCATCAGATGTTATTCAGTATCTGCATATATAACTTTTTCAGTTTTTCAAAATATGATTAATATATAAAATTATTACATATAATTCTTTTCAGAAACTGATCTTAAAAACTGTAAAAGCTGATGAATTTAGCAAGACAAAACAAGTTGATATGACTTCATAATTTTCACAAAACACAAAGCCAAACAAGGCAGCGCTTGCTTGCAATTATATTATGTAAGCAATTATTACTACATATGCTGCTACAAGACATAGGCATAATGGCAAGACAGTACCCCACAAGTCCTACACTCCTACTAATTATATACACTGACTCCAAGCTTATTGCTTCTTAGTGAAAGGATAACTGTGGGATGCTGCAAACCCAGTCTTTCAGAATAAACCTGTTAGTTGCATATAAATATTGAGTTTGTATGAGTGTTTGTGTGTGTGTGTGTTTGTGTGTGTGTGTGTGTGTGTGTGTGTGTGTGTGTGTGTGTGTGTGTGTGTGTGTGTGTGTGTGTGTGCGCGCGCGCATGCATGTGTGTGCATGTGTGAGTATATATATATATATTTGGGTCTACTTCAGTATACCAAACATTCATTTACCCAACTTTAATATTGCCAAGATTAAAAAGGCCGACAACCGCATAACACCAGCGTCCCAAAACACCAACTTCCCAATCCAGGTAGGTTACCGTTTGGCCATCCTGAAAAAAAAAGTAAAACCGATGGAAAGAAAACCATCCATGTGGAGGGCTTTGCCCCCCCCACATCCCCCTAACTAAATATACCAACTCCAAGATCACACTGCTGCAGGGTAAGGGACAAAGTCCAACATGGTGGCCAAGCCGTTACTTGCCTGGAGTGGAAAGCTGGTGTTTTGGGATGTCGGTGTTATACGGTTATCATCTTTTCATCACGCAATATGAAAGTTGGGTAAGTGAACATTCACTCTACTGAATTGCACACACACACACACATATATATATATATGTATGTATTTATATATGTGTGTGTGTGTGTGTGTGTGTGTGTGTGTGTGTGTGTGTGTGTGTGTGTGTGTGTGTGTGTGTGTGTGTGTGTGTGTGTGTGTGTGTGTGTGTGTGTGTGTGAGTGTGTGTGTGTACATGTGCGCATGTCTAAATGTTAAAAAAATCAATATATGGAATTGTAAGTGATTAATCACAAATGGGTGAACACCAGCCAAATGAAAAATCAAAACAAAAAATTATGTAAAACTCTTTTTCAACCACCCCCTCCTAATTATATATATCAATTCCAAGATCATACTACAGTGAGAAAAGGGCAAAATCCCTAATCCCCTTCTACTGAAATCTCACAAAAAAAAAAATCTTTTAACTGTACCACAGTCTTGCAAAGAAAGATAGCTGATATGTGCAGTACGTGATGTGCATCACTCACACTCACATGGATTTAAGGCTGTAACTCAAAAACACAAAGGTTCCAAACAGTAAACATTGAACCTCACAATATAAAAATAACAATAAGCTTTAATGGAGGTGGTCAAGATCCCTGCACCCCCAATGCCTCCTGCAACTTAGAGATACCTACTCTGAGGTTGCACTACATTGAGGAAAGTGCAAACACCTACTTCTAAGAAATACCAGCTGCTGGCATTTAAGCAGGTTTTATATTCACTCGCACAGAATTCAATATTCTGAACATTTATACAAAAGGCAAGAACCCATATATATATATATATATATATATATATATATATATATATATATATATATATATATATATATATATATATATATATATATATATATATATATATATATATATATATATATATATATATATATATACGGGTTTAGGACACATGCTCGACTAGCATATGTCCAAATCACAAAATATCGAACACACATACACAAAAGCGCTTAACATCAAAAAGCGCTTCAGTGTATGTGTAGTTCAAAAATAAATCTACATTTCTGCAGGGGGGCTTTGCCCCCCTGAACCCCCGACACCCCCTACTTTATTATTTTCACTCCGAGATCACACTACAGTGGGGAAAGGGAATTTTCCCTTACCCGCACTGTAGTCCGATCTACGAAACAGGCACACATACACATAAGCGCTTGTCGATGTTAAGCGCTTTCGTGTATGTGTTTGATGTTTTGTGATTTGGACATATGCTAGTCGAGCATGTGTCCGGATCCCATATATATATATATATATATATATATATATATATATATATGTGTATTAATGGCTCCCCTTCACAAAGTCAAACATTCAGAAACTCGAAATGCATATGGCCAACGCCATATGCTCGAATTTTTGAAGCTCGACTTCATGAAAGGGAACTACAAAATAAAGAACAGAACACAAAAAAGTGTTTGTGCAGGGGGCAAGCCCCCCTGCACCCCCACAACCCCCCGCTACTTATTTATTCCAACTCCGAGATCACACTACAATGCAGAATGGGAGATTTCCCTTTCTGAACTGTATGCCGTTCCCCATTCACACAGTCGAGCTTCCACAATTTCAAGTATATGATCTCGACCATATGCATTTCGAGATTGTGGCCATTCGGCTTTGTTAAGGGGAACTATATATATATATATATATATATATATATATATATATATATATATATATATATATATATATATATATATATATATATATATATATATATATATATATATATATATATATATATATATTTTTTTTTTTTAATTTATTTTTATTTATTTTTTTTATTTTACATTTGTTAACCGGGAAAGTCCGACTGGACACAGGTCCATTTTCAGGATATGCCCAGGGAGATAAGCCCCAAAAACACACAGAATGCAAGGTCATTACACAGAGCATTCATTTCACTTCATGAGAGCCTTCATTGCATACACAAAAAGAGATGAAACATACAATGTGAAATAAATTAAATTAAGAATTCATACAATATATATTTTTTGGCATTGTTTTCTGTTTCTCATCTGTCCTGAAACTGCTTAACTCCTATTTCTGAGGTGGAGTTTATAAAACCGGTCTAACAGCATTTGTGTTATCTGATTGCGTCAAGGCTTGCTGATTTAAAAATAGTTTCTGTTTGTAAATTCTTCCATACACTGTTGGAAACTCCTGGTGTCTGGCTGGTGTGTGATTCTCAAACAATCTGGAAATATATCGCTGATTGCTAAGTATATTTCTTGGCATTTTAACCTTTCAGAGTTCTGCATTGTCTTAATTTTGCCTGAATGAATTGTTTTATATATTTTCTGGCATTGTTTTCTGTTTCTCCTCTGCCCTGAAACTGCTCACCACCTATTTCTGAGGTGGAGTTTATAAAACTGGTCTAACAGCGTCAAGGCTTGCTGATTTAAAATTAGTTTTTGTTTGTAAATTCCTGCATACACTGTTAGAAATCCCTCGTGTCTGGCTGGTGTGTGTTTCTCAAGCAATATGGAAATATATCGTTGTTTGATAAGTATATTTCTTGGCATTTTAACCTTCCAGAGTTCTGCATTGTCTTAATTTTGCCTGACTGAATTGTTTTATATATTTTATGGCATTGTTTTCTGTTTCTCATCTGTCCTGAACCCCCCCACCCTATTCTTGTGGTGTTGTTATAGTTGGTGGCTTTGCAGTTGCCCGCCCCTACTGTAAATTTAGTCTAGGACACTCCTCCCAGTCTGGTGTTCACTCTACTTAATACAGAGAAAACATTTGAGAAAGCCAACCCACTTAGGTTCTTAACCTTGAATTTTTCTGAATTTTTCTTCTGCTCCTTCTTCCTCTCTCCTTGCACTTTACTTAAAATAAAATTGCACTTTATTTTGCTTTTGTATCTTCTTAAAAGTACTCAATTGTATTTATTCTGCTCCATTTATTACTGCTTGGTAGTAGCCTGATTAAATTATAACTGTTATTCTAAGCCTCTTGGTTTAAGCACTTGGGCTCCAGAGCAGTTGTTTTACATTAATAATGTTTGTGGTCTGCACTGTTGTGGCAGGACAGGTAGCTTACATCCTTCTAAGTTGGGAATTGCTGATTAAAGGCTCAATGTCTGTTATTCTAAAAGTGTATTAGTTCTGGTTAAAACACTTTATTCATCGGCTTTTACTGTATTTGTGTTACTTCCTGCTTTATTACTTTATTTTGCTTTTGCTGCTTATTCTTAAAAGTACTTAATTGCATTTATTCTGCTGCATTTATTACTGCTTGTTAGTAGCCTGATTAAATTGTAACTGTTATTCTAAGTCTTTGGTTGAAGCACGTGGGCTTCAGACCAGTTGTTTTACATTAAGAAGATTTGTGGTCTGCACCATTGTGACAGAACAGGTTGCTTACATCCTTCTAAGTTGGGAGTTGCTGATTGAAGGCTTAGTGTCTATTATTCTAAAAGTGTATTAGTTCTGGTTTAAGCACTTGGGCTTCGGGCCAGTTATTTTACATTAAGAAAGTGTGGTCTGCACTCTTGTGGGAGGAGAGGGTAGATTCTGCCCTTCTGAGCTGGAAGTTTCTGGTTAAAGACTTATTGTGCCTGCTTATTTGAACAGTTTCTTTCTGAAATTGGTACGTCTTGTTTACTGTAGCATAGACTAAATTCAGACTTGTTGACTCTAGTTTTGGTTGTATAACTTGAGCACTAATCCAGACCTTTTTTTGGAGAAAGTTCCCCTGCACCCTAGTGGCAGGAGTGTGCAGTTAGAACTTGTCTGATTGAAGACTGCTGGAATGGGGCTCAGTTTTTATCTTTTTATTGGTTAATTGGTTAATTTGTTTAAACCAGTTTGCTCATTTGCTACTGTGATATATATATATATATATATATATATATATATATATATATATATATATATATATATATAAAATTCACTTTATGCATCACCGCTTAGCTAGGGTTAAACTATTTATTCCCGGCGCCATAAAGTCTGCTCTTTAAATTTTCCCTTAAAACTAACCAGTTTTTTTAGTTTAAGCACTCAAATCTGTTTCTTTGAGCTCAGCTCTTGTTCAGAACTCATTGTAAGTGTGACGCCCATGCCCTCGCCCAGCAATCAAGGAGCCTCATTCCTAACCACTAACACCAGAGAGGATGTCTCATATATGAAGAAAGGATAACAAATACACACAGTAAAGTGCAATTTCCCTTAAGAGCACACAGATATCACAGTCAGTCCGGGGCTGGTTTCTCCCTTGCTCCCCAGGTCCCCAATAAGACTCCCCACTGGCACAGCTATAGGGTCCAGATCTCAGCCTAGCTGTGCAAGCTAAAATTTCCAGCACCCTCTCTTTCCAACCAGTGCTTCGTGCCCCTGCCTAAGTAGCTGACACACACACTTTGAGATAAGAGTTTATACAACCACACAGACACTTCTGGGGAAGGCTGGCACAGGTTCTCAAGCTGTGCTCCTTTTACCTAGACTATACAGTAGTACCCTGCCACCACCCAGCTAATAATTATCAGCTACTCCAAGGCCCTTAAAAGGGTGTCCATTTATTACTGTGCAATATTATTATCCAATTAGCTGTATGACTAAACTGTCTTAAGGCTTATTAGAGTGACCTGGTACAGGATCCTTATATACATGCAATGTACTCTTAGAGCTTAACTTATCTCTACACAAATCAACCACAGTTAAAAATGTTTTAAAATATTTAATAATAAATAATAAAAAACACAAGACAATACTTTCTACTACACAGTGCTAGTCAACAGAGTTTAGAGATCACACAGAAATACTTAAAATAAATCAGTAGTACAGTTCTGACATCACAGAAAAACACAAGTCTAAGATAACTTATATGTGAGCAAGAGGCAGTGTTGTGAGTTGGATGATTAAGACAAAAATGTTTAATGCCTTTTGATTCTCTCTGTTTAAATTGAAACTGCAGTTCTGATAAACATTACATCATTCTTTCACTTTCCTGGAGTTCCCAGGCTACACATTAACTGCATTTGCATTCTTAACATCTCCCTTTTGTTATCTTGCAGCTGGTCAGGAACAGAGCAATAAAAATACATTTGCATGTTTAAATCTAGCAGTTTAACTCTTGGATAAAACAATAGAAATAATTTCTTCATCTAGACTTTTCGGCACCACTGTCTACTTCAAAGGGTCACCACATGCTTTACTTTGGTCTGTAGAATGCACTGTTGTCACATTTATTTTCCATTTCTACATGTAACAGTATTTCTTTACATTTAGACAACAAGCTTATAATTTGCACTCATATTTACAAATTACAGAATTATCTGCAAAATTCTATTGGGCTAGTCTGGCAGCCTTCACCCTCCTCTACCAGTCTTCACAGTAAGCACTAAATAAGCTACAAATTATTAAAGCACTCAACTTTGCTCACTTGTCTAGAGGAAAACAGATTTTAGTACTTAATAAATAAGCACATATCCAGGTATGTCTAAGGGTCAGCTCCCGGTGTTTTCTCCTGTCTACTTAAATATATAGCCATTGGCATAAAAAACATGTACAAAATATAAAATTAACATTTAATATGTATAGTCACACTATCAAGACATGGAAGCGCAGGGCAGCGGTGGGCAAAAAGGATCACAAGGATTATATAAAAATATAGATTAAAACCGCAATGAAGCACATATTATGATTTCCCCATAATAGTCAATGGCAGGCATGCTACACCATACTTATGGCGCAAGGGTTGCTAAGGGGCAGTGACAGTGTTATGCGCAGTAGCTAGGAATTAGTAGGCAATGCCATGCAAATGAGAGGAGTAGTAGTGAATCACAGATTGCCCACTGGTGTAAGGATGCACCTCACAGCATAGTGTTATAACACCAAGGTGTGCCCTTGAGATAAAGATGACATCAAGAGAGGGGTGTGTCGCCATTGCTGTAAGCACATTGGAGCATTGCTAAACCAGTCTGCCCCTAGCTAGGGAAAGCTGCAGGATAGGGGTGTGTCGAACTGGCCATAGCTATGCTTAGCTGAAAGTACACAAAGTAACCGAGTATGCATGTGAACGGAGATGAAAATGCACATAAACCCGGTAAATGAGTATGCGAGGCACACATTGCAACTGAAACAGGAAGGATATAGGAAAGAAATAAGGAAATGCTGCAGCAGTGAAATTGGAGTACTAATGACTAATTAACACCTAGGAGCTTACAGTGGGCCATTGACAACAGCTAACAAGGCTGCAAGCAGCTACCTGCAGAACAGGAAAGGGGAGGGGCTGTACTGCAAAGAAAACAGTAAAGTGCCAAAGCAGAACAAAGCTGATTTGCAGTATATCAGCTACAAGGCACATTTTGCCATGACTGGGTAGGGAAAGTACAAAACAAGAAAGACGGCAGGTGGATGCATGCCTGATAATGGGAGGGGATCCAGGTCTAAAAGTGAATTAAAGAGCAACAGACTAATCAAGGCAGGCAAGTAGATCTCGCCAGTAATGGCCCCACACTTGCAGTACTCATTGCAAAACCCATAATTAAGACACACCGTAGCTGGAATAGCTCATACACACCCACTGACATCAGCAGCATCCACAGCACAATACTATAAAGTGTGAAAGCACCTCACACACATTTGTGTATTCCCATACACTCTGCACCAGTGTTGTATACAGACGGGGAACTTTTATTATGTGCATGTTAGGGGCTGCCATAGCTTTGATCCACCAGCATGTGTTGGAGACTGAAGGTGGTGTGGAGGATGATGCACACGACCACCTCAGGCACCAGAGGAGGAGGACAGTGTTCAGACTCAGGGTAGCCTACCAGGGGCTACATGATCTGGAGATAGTAGAGCATTACAGGGTGGACAGGGACATCCTACAGCAACTTGTGAAGCTGTTCCGGACACGTCTCAGAACCAGAACAAACAGAGGAGGAACCCATCCCAGTGGATACAAAGGTATGTGTAAGCCTGAGAATACTAGCTACAGGTACCTTTCAGAGACCAACTGTGGATATCATGGGGATCTCACAGGCATCAGCATCCAGGGTACTACACCAGTTCCTGGATGCCATGTTACCACATGCCAATGAGCACATATACTTCCCCTGAACGCAGGAGGAGTTGGCCAGCAATATGCCTCTCTTCCACCATGTGGCAGAATACCGGGAGGTACTGGGTGCAATAGACTGCACACACATACACCTCAAGTCACCACCCAGTAAGCAGGGTAGGCGCTACATAAACCGCAAGAGATACCCATCCATCAACTCTCAGGTCGTGTGCAATGCCCAGGGCATTATCATGGATGTGTGCGCTGCCAGCCCTGGAAGCTATCACGACTGCTACATCTGGCATGCCTCACAGCTGTATCAGTTATTTGCCAGGGGGGACATCCCAAATGACCACCAGGTGGGGGTTGCTGGCTATGCACTGGAATCATGGATGATGACACCCATCAGAAATGCACACAAACCCATGCAGGAATGCCATAATGGGGCACACACACAAACCAGAATCATCATAAAGTGTGTGTTTGGGATGCTGAAATCATGGTTCCATTGCTTGGACATATCTGGTGGAGCATTGCGGTACTCTCGAGGCACATGTGCCCAGATCTTTATAGTTTGTGCCATGCTACACAATATGGTCCTGCGGAAACAGCTGCAGCAGGGACAGAATGGTGAAGGCCCTCACAGCCCACCACCATTGCCAAGAGACCCACAGGCACAGAGGTACTCAGACCATGAACACCCTGAGCCAGCCCCAGTAGGCAGACGGAGGTGTGCTCAGTATGCCCATGCCTTGGCAAAAAGGGAATGTATAGCACACACACTGACAGTGTAGGCATCTAGGGACTGACACCTTTCTCCACCTGCACACACAGTAAAAATGGATGGCACACACACAAGACTACCTGTAAATTGTCATTTATAGGCAGTCCACTGTGTGCATCTAACATAGGCTGCCCTCAACTATTGCACACACAACTAACATTGGCAAAAGGTAAGTCAACACCTGAACAGTAAATTAAGCTATCAGCATATGCAGATACTGTGTGTATAGATTCATCGGTAGGTACTTGGCCAACTGCCAGAGGCCATTCATAAGCCCAGCCAAAATGGGTCAGCTTTTGCCACCCCATTGATTCATCAACTGTCCCTCTGTGGAGCAGAGCCAATGGCAGGATCCCAGGGGTGCATCTATTGTTCCCCATCTGCTCTTCAAGGTTTCTCTTGCAGACTGTTATTGAGGGGCTCTGTATAATGTAGTTAGGGATGTTGTTCCAAAGTATAGGGAGTGCCTGTGACAGGAAGCTGTCCCTCCAGCATCTTCCAGTTATTGTTGTGGCAACGTTCAGCTCACTACAGTGTGTTGCTCACTGTGACATGGATTCCCATAGGTGGAGCATATCCATCAAGCCTGAGTTCAACATGGCTGTGTTGGCCAGTGGAGATCATCTCTGGGTAAACGAGATGCCACTGAATAAAGAAGGAGTTTATTCAGTCTGGCTGCAGTGGTCATATGTTGGAGGCCAGTATTCCCCTTGGCGAAGTACAATTGTGGACCTCCCAGCTGTTTGAAGTGTCTTCTGAGATACATCCCACATGGGTTATTATACCCTATGATGGGACTGATGAGTGATGAGTAAAGGGGCACTATAACCCCAGTATGTCTAGATGGGAATCCTTTAGTAATCAGATGGCCTACATAGAAGGATGTCCTAACTACTGTGGAGATATGATTGTCAAAGGGGAGATCGCTATCTACTTTAGTCCCCAGATACCCCATTACCTCATCCATATTAAAGTGGCTTCCACTTATGTGTTAATATGTGGGTGCCAGTTCCACACTGGAATGACCATGCAGTTAGTGGCACTTGGCTGGAGACCGTGACATTGCATTGACACCCTGTGATGTTCTCTGTGAGGCCCCTTGAGGGATGTCTGTGTCAGCTGGACTATCAATCATGGCCCTCAGTTCACAGTCATTGCCAAACATGGTCTGCCGTAGTCCACCTGTGTTTGCCTGTACCTCTGAGATGTATATGCCAAACAGTAGAGCTCCCAGGACTGAGTCCTGTGGGCACTAGTCATGACTGGTCAAGAGTTGGACTTGGATACCGCTAGTCGTACCATGTGGGTTCTGTGTGTAAGCCCATTGGCAACCCAACCTGTGATGTATGGGTGTATGTACAGGCTGGTGTGTTTATCAATAATACCTGCATGAGGCATGGTGTCAAAAGCCTTTGTAAGGTCCAGGTAGTATGTGTGAACCACCTCCCTCGTCATCTAATGTCTTGGTGACTGTATGTAAGATGTCAAACAGGTTCAGTAGGCATGAACTGCACTCAACCAAGATGACCTGGGTTGGGTCACATGTTCGGAGGTTACCAATGTCTTTGTTAATGAGTGCCATGAGGATGCAAACCATAACATTGCAGACCAGGCTAGTCAGGCTTATGGGATGGTAGTTACCATGGTCAGTTGTGATTCCACCTTGATGGAGTGGAATAACCATTGCCACCCACCATTGTATGGGCATGTAGCCTGTGAAGAGGCTGAGGTAGGAAAGCTTAATTAGGTGGGGGGCAAGTTGTCTTATACAGTTTGCAAGATGCAGTCTGGGATAACATCTGCCTCCATTGATGCTGTGTTCTGCTGTTAGAGGGGGCCATTTCAACCTTTGTGTCTCTGATGTGTGGGATGCACACATGTGTGGGATGTACCTCTCGGGTAGTGTTGTGGGCTCTTTAGGGGGTGAAGTCTGCACTGAATGTATCTGCAAAGACATTGGTGATATCAGTAGGGTCAGCATATTTTGTGCTATATTTCACTGGCACAGTGCAAATCTGTGCGTCACCACATAGATCCCTGACATAGCCTAAGAAGGCTTTGTGGTTATCTTTCGAATCCTTGCGTATTCTCCTGCTGATGTTAGCCTTGGATGATGTCATGAGAGACCTATGCATTATACTAATAGTGGTCACGGATGTCTGCCCTTTGTAGGATTTGCTGTTTGTCTGGGATACTGTCCTTCTTCTGTAGTATAGCCTGTTTATTGCAGAGGTCCACCAGACTGGTGTCCTTGTCTAGGAGGAGTGAGTCTTGGTTTACCAGTGATGGTAGGATCCATACATCTGTGTAGGTGCTTATAGACTGCATTTGTAAATCTGAGCAGTGTTTCCCCTTAGCATGGGGGGCTGTGAAACCCCCCACCTCTGTCACTAGTAGTGTAAATTTAGCTGTAGGAAAGGTATACACTGTGGTATCCATGGATGGGGGGGATGCTTGAGTGAGGAAACAGTGAATAGTTCATGGTCAGATCTAACCAGTGACTGGTTAACCTCCGTTGTGGTGCATCTGTTGCCCATGTTGGTGATGACCACTTCTAGTAGTTTCCACCCCATGTTATGGAGGTTACCACCTGATACAGGGCATATGAGCTGATAAATTCCAGGAAGCGCTGGGCCTGGAAGTGAGTACCAGAGTAAATGTCCCAGTTAATGGTATGGTAGTTGACATCGACCAATGCCAGGGTGTGCATTAGGACTGTCATGTTCTCCACTGTCTCCAGGTAGGTGGAGTGGTGGTCCTGGGTCATGGAGGGTGATCCGTAGCAGACCACAGTTTACATTGCAGTTGTGGCTGATGTTAGCTGTACATGGATGATCTCAGAGGTATCATGCTGCCCCACTAATCTGGAGGTGTAGGTATCCCTGATGAATATGGATACAGCCCCTCCATGTTTGTCAGTCCATGTTCTGTGGCTGAAATGTGTGGTGTGGGTTGTTGTCTGGTAGTGCTGGTGTGCTCTCAGGAGCCTTAAGACAGATCTCAGTTACTGCACAGATGTTGATGTTGTCCATCCTGATGAGTGTTGTGAGTGCAAGCGTGTTGTGATCACAACCCCTGGTGTTGAGTAGCATAACCCTCATTGTATCTGCTATTGTGCTGTTCACAGAGCTGGTATTCACCTTCGAGACTCTCTTAAATAAGGCACCTTGGGGGTGCCGATAGCCTTGGCCAGTATTCCAAAGCCTAAGGCTGACACATAGGCCAGTATGGTATCGTTGCATGCATGTTCCCCATCTGTGCTTGTTTTTCATCTCTTCTGTAGTAACATACTGGTAAGCAATAGAAAGCCTTAAACTTATACAAGTCTTCTAGCTTCCAAGATAGGCTTTTGGAGTGACTAAGTATCAGTGTTCTGTATGTTCTTGCTGTACTCATCTGTTTGCTGACTACATGCTGAATTATCACTGTATATTGTGATCTTAAGGTCTGTTTATTCACATATTTTGGCTGTGATGGCCTGCACTTTAGAGGTTCACAGATAGCCTACTACCTATCTGCCAAAATCAATTAGAAGCATAGCTACAGTGTGTTGGCTTTCCCCGCACTATTGATGAAGTAACTGAGCCTCTGTCAAGCATAGCCAGTGAAGCAATTCCAGGCAGAGTTGCTGGAAGCTGTTAAAGACTGGGGTTGTGGAGGGTGATAGGGGCATGTAGTGATCTAATGAGGGCATGTTAATGTGACAATTCAGCACCATTCAATTCCCCCAACAGGTCTCGCAGCTATCAAACTGGACAGGCTCCCACACCCCCTGGCTGCATGGTTCTGGGACACATGATCCCAGGGGTGTATATTCTGTTACCCATTCACACAACAAGGTTTCCCTTGAAGTGTGCCAGAGAGGGGCTATGCCTAATTTTGTTAGGAATGTAATGTATTGTCTCATAGTACATTTGTTATATGTTGTTATTTCAAGAGTACGTGAAGCTCAGTGAGTTTGGGGGCCTCCGCCCTTTGCTTAGCCTAGCTTACACATAGAAATCATCTAAATAGGAAATAGGTGGAAGCAACATTAATGTCAACAGTGTAATGGTGACAGAATCTGCATAGTATCTCTGCATTTGAGGTTCCAATCCCGATAAAGGCAGGGATGTTTATCATGTTCAAAAGTATACCTTAACTACAGCTTGCATATATAGGTAGCAATCGTCTGTATAATAAACATTCGAAACACCCATATAAACCCATGTGTGCTGGAGAGTACAGTCAACAGAGAATGGAATGTTATGTAATCACATAGTGAGATGTTACTTCACTGACATGTATATATCCTGAGTAGTTAGCGGATGTGACCGTGTTTATGCGCACAGGTTATATGTTACAAAGTTTTTTTAACTGTGTTTAACCACTGCTATAATGTCACCCAAACACTTTTAAACACTTACAACTGCTTAAAGGAGCCTTATTCTGGAGTAAAAAACATTTGCAAAGCATCACAAGTGTTGACCATGCACACTATAGTCACGGGATTTACCACTAAGCCATCCAAGGTGTATACATGTTTCATGGTCTTGAGACTACACCTTATACAATAAGCATTTCACTGCAATGATCACAAATGGGACAGTCGCTTTGTGTACATATTTACAGTACATTGTAATGCACTGTAGTTTGTGAACCAACACATTCCAGTCAACATATGTATTACTGTTACAAATTAATACAAAAAAAAAAAAAAAATATATATATATATATATATATATATATATATATATATATATACATCTCAGTGATGTCTGCATATATATATATATATATATATATATATATATATATATATATATATATATATATATATATATTATACAGTTACATCAATAGCCATATATATAAACATCTGTGAACACACTTCGTGACACAGAAGCACACCAAAAGAATTGGAGTGTACACAAAACACATGCAGCTCTGGTATTATAACAATTAATATTAACCTAATTCACCATAGAAGGGGGGGGTTGTTGTGTATGTGAAGATTGGGGTGGGGGAGGAATGATGGATAATGCAATCATGCATCAAGGAGGTCCTGGGTCAGATGTCCAATAAGTGAACTGGAGGGGTATACATTGAGTATGGAGACAATATAAAAAAACACAAAGCAAGAACCTTTCTCATTCATAATACACCCTGTCATGTCACATTGCAACACCTAATTTCACAAACATATGAACATTAACATGTATCAGACATATGTACACAAATTGACTGTCACATTTGATTTCAGTAGTGAGGAATGTCTGTAGTACAATGTATATTCTAAACACCATAACATTTGTACATATCTTAAATGCCTTAGTGGTAAAGTCAGTGACTGTGGTTTCATGTTCCTGGGTTCCAGACCTGCAAGGGCTGTTAGGTTATTTTGAGGGCTAGAATAAGAGCTGTTGGATGCAGGTGGATTAAAGCACTCTTAAGCAGTTGTAAGTGGGTTTCCATGGGTTTACACGATGGTAAGCCTCACTGAAACACTCTAAACGGAGAAGCACTTCACAGGTTTAACCTTTGCTTAACGTCGCGCAGACCATGGGCAAACCCACTTACAACCACGTAAATGTGAATTATTCACACTTTTCCTACCAGTGCCTACTCTGAGAGGTAAAATAATAACACCTTCCAGGAGTAGAACCCGCAACCATGTACTCCACCCTTAGCGTAACCTAACACTAAGCTACCTGGTATTCACCTATCCCACTTGTGTATGCAGACAGGTTAAAAGACAAAAGGGAGGAATGTGTTGAAATAGGACAACCCGCCATGTACCCAATTAAAAGTATATGCTCATGTATATATATATATATATATATATATATATAGAGAGAGAGAGAGAGAGAGAGAGATACATACAGACATGTCGATATATACATGTCTACATATATATATGTAGATATATAGATAGGTTAAGAGCATCTACACATCTATGGAGGTACAGATAAACGTATGCAATAATATATATATATATATATATATATATATATATATATATATATATATATATACACAGATATATACACACACACACACACACACACACACACACACATATATATATATATATATATATATATATATATATATATATATAGATATAGATATATATATCTATAATACATATACATATATACACACACACACACACACACATATATATATATATATATATATATATATATATATATATATATATATATATATATATATATATATATATATATACACACACATACATACATGTCTGTAGACAACATCTGAAGTGGTCATATCTGAGTATAACATGGACCATAGCAATCACACATTCCATCCCCCCTCATATATATGAACATAACATATGAAGAGTATATGCCAATACACTATTACAGATATGTTCTATGGACACAGTCACCAACACAACTGCAATGACTGCAAATATCCATGAGAGAAATACACAGACAGCTTTCATTTTGCAAAACTTTATTACATTCCGATGTATTGCCAAAAGGATTCAAGGGCTAACAGTACCTGCATGCTATACAAGAAGCATTTAATAGTGCCTTAATGAATTAGTCTGCAGTTACCATAGTATTAGTCCACTAAGGGATAGGTGTTCACATAGGGAAAGAACTCCCACACACATGCAGACTTTGTATAAAAGGGTTGAAAGGTTCGTACACCAGGAAGTGTTACCGAGTACTGATGATCAGCACAGTATGATACACAGTAACACCAAACTAAATATGTCTGGTAAGCACACTGTAAACCCCCTAACATTATATGCATTGATATGCAGCCTTGAGCTGGTCAAACAACCTGGCCAGACTGAAACATATGCAGAAGTATTAGGTACAGACAACCCCTGCACAAGTAACAATGTTCAGAAATATAACAGCAGTACTCACATTTAGACCAAACCCTCTAGGCATTACACACAATATATTATTGTTCATCTCCCTACAGCTGTTGCAATAGATTCCAAACAACACTTCCACACTGTCTTCCTCACAAGTAAGGCAAAGGGACAATGCTCAAGTGGAGTACTCAGTTATACTCCACTATAGCTATGATATTGGCTAAGACAGTAGCAGTACAGCTGATGTGCATGTAATTAGCTGCTTAGGAACACCAATTGGTCATCGGGATAGCACATGATACTGATCTGTAACTATAAAAGGTTGCCTTGTCACACATTAAGACCATATGTATCCACCTGTAGGACAGTACAAAACACTGAAAGACGAACCGAAAACGAGTATTATACTAGTCAATAACACCTCCGATTACTATCAAGGTATGTATAACATGTAGTATGTCTGTGTACATAGTACCTTTACTGTAAGAATTACAGTGTAATCAATGCATATAGTGGAAATAGCTATCTTGTAGCGATTTATTGTTGAGCAGTAGTAATGCTTGCAGTATTCTATGTGTGTACTGCTGTAGGTCACACAGCAAACTCCGCATACACCACAAGGGATGATATGGGCTTGGAACCCACCAACTCACTTCCAGCCACTGTCAGTGTCAGGATTGGACCAACAAGTATGTGCTATAACTGGGGATAGTATATGTCAATATATTGTAACAGTTGACATATGTATGGGTGTATAAGTAAGATGAACATGGTAAAGGTGGGCTTAACATGCAAATATGGTGTGCATTGTGGGATATTGTGCCAATAACTGTGTAATGTACAGTATTCTAGGCAGATTTGTATTCTATTCTACATAGCAGTTCTGTTATGTTATGCAAACAGTAGTTATGTCTATTGGCAATTACAATGCTCAATAACAGGATACATATCATTTGTATTCATCTGACAGTTTACCAGCATGAAAGCAAAGATAATTGGAAGAGCCAGGTAACTATCCATGCACATAACACATGTAATATCCATCTCTCTAGTATCATTTGCAAGCAATAACAGCTGTGCATGTATACATGTTATGCAAATGTGTAGTGACCCTTGTTACAGAGCTGGACCTCTCTAGTATCATTTGCAAGCAATAACAGTTGTGCATGTGTACATGTTATGCAAATGTGTAGTGACCCTTGTTACAGGGCTGGACCTCTCTAGTATCATTTGCAAGTAATAACAGCTGTGCATGAGTACATGTTATGCAAATGTGTAGTGACATTCGTTACAGGGCTGGACCTCTCTGGTATCATTTGCAAGCAATAACAGCTGTGCATGTGTACATGTTATGCAAATGTGCAGTGACCCTTGTTGCAGGGCTGGACTCCTCTAGTATCATTTGCAAGCAATAACAGCTGTGCATGTACACCTACATAGAGTGGGTACTGAGAGTAGAGACACACTGGTTGAACTACCAGGTTTATGTAGCCCAACCTCTCATTGCCAACCTAACAGCCACTTGCACATACTGTATGTAAGGTCGTGCATAACACTGGCAATGAAACAGGTTGCATATCATCTTTAACTCCAGTGTAACATCTGCAGTAGGAGTGTCAGATGTAGGAGACAGCTGCCCATGTGTAATAGACGGTTAATAGGTGATGGCTCACACTATCTGATTATATCCTTATCATGTTGATAGTGGCATCAGAGTCTATTGATACATGACTCTGTTTGAAGAGTGGGTGTCTGTGCCCAACAGAGCTCATGCTCTTAGTGGATATGTGAGTATATACCCAGAGAAGGAAACAGACCTGTAGACACTTGCATCATCTGTAATCAACTAACAGGCTGTGATGTGCTCCTCAGAGGAGGATTGCTGCTAAAGGTAGCTACAATGTTTCCATAATAGCCAGTGTTGTCACATCCATAACACAGATATTTACATGTAAGCATCACTGTCTAAAACATCTTCATAAGCAATACATAAACTAAATACAGTACTTGGTACTTGTAGTACTGAATGCTCATACAGGCATATCCACTAGTTAGCTACTGGTATTTACTAATGTCAGCTTTGTGTATGTGGCCATCATGGGGGAATGTAATCTCTATGCCATGTACACTGCCAAACCCACCAAACACCACACCCCACACATTGTTTGCGATGCAGCTACTGGGATAAGCTGGAAGGCAGCCCAGTCTACAGCCATGACTGGACTAGACAGTCATGAGGTGTAGGTTAACACATGCAACTCATCAACACAGCCAACACATACCCTTACCAGAACACAGTAAGGACACCCACAGACACTACCAGAAATAACACACATTCACAGATGCTTCTAAGTATCTGGTCAAACAAGTGACCCCCTCCAAGCAGGAAGAGACAGACAGAAATACACGAACTGTATGACATAGTTTGCATAATTGTGCCACACCTCAGAACACGTGACTGGAAACATGCCCAACAGTACTCATTTGTGAATGCAAACTCTAGCACTATGTTACACACCAACCTATACGAGGGCATACATACTGTCAGTTGCCTGTCTGCCATGATTAGCCACATACCCATACACTCAGACAACCTTTTGAACTATAGACATGACTCTGGCATATTCCATGTTGTTATGCAGGACCTGTGATACAGTAGCCTGGACTGGATGGAAACACATGTAGGAACTGTACAGGTATGTCCCAAGGCCTGGGTAGCATTCTGCCATTGGCCAGAATGATACTGAAGTACAGGGACAAAAGGATTGTATTCCACAATTGTCTAGTGTAGTGGTGCAAGTCAAAGGGTATCAAATATCTGTCATCCTGGGATAAAATGGTTGAAAGACCATGATGCTTTCCCAGACAGGGCCTGCACCTATCACCCCTGGGAATCTGGATACTGCCTAGGGCTCATACTTCCCCTATAGTGCCTTCATCATGCACGGTTCAAGTGAAGGTCCACTGCTGTTACAGGGACAGCCAAGCAATAAACTGCAGGTCTCGCTACACAATGATACATGTCAGAAACTATACGGACACACATATGTCAATCTCTAACATGGAGAACATATCTGTGCAGTGGCTGTGAAATGTTTCAACACTTCTGAGAGCACATCTGCATGACCATGTTATAACACATACCTCACGTCTTGTCCAGTATCCTTTATTGGAACACACAGGCCGCAGGTGTGTCCATATTCCTGAAGGATATGTACACCCCCATGCTAGTTGCACTGCATAACCTCAGATGCATTATAGGTTCATAGGTAGGTACTAGGCTATCTGCCCTAGGGCATTTATAAGCCTAGCCAGAATGTGTTGGCTTTCGCCTCCCATTTAGACTAGATTCCTGAGCCTCTGTCCAGCAGGGCCATAGAAGTGATCCCAGGAGTAAATTTACGATTTCCCATCCACTCATCAAGATTTCTCTTGAAGAGGGTCAGCAAGGGGCTCTGCCTAACATGGACTGGGATTCTATTCCAGAGTGAGGAAGCCTTTGGGATATGAATCTATCCCTCCAGCATATCCTATTTATTGTTGTGCTAAGGTTTAAATCCCTGGAGCATGCAGCTCTAATGGATCTGGTTTTCTTGAAGTGGAGCATGTCCAACAATTCCGGGTTAGACATGGCCTTGTACGTTAGGCAGAGATCGCCTGTGAGTAGGCGGTAAGCAACTGAGTAGACCTGGAGTTTCTTTAGTTGAGCTGCATAGGGCATCTGTTTGAGGCCCGCGATTCTCTTGGTGAGGTATGTTTTGAGGTCTCTCCAGCTCTTGCAGGTGTCGGGTAAGGTACATCCCAAATGGGGCATTGTACTCAATTATGGGCCTGATGAGCGATGAGTAGAGGGGCACAATGACCTTTCTTGGTCTAGATGTGAAACCTTTTGTGATTAGGTCTGCTATATAGAAGGTTTTTCTAACCACTTTGGCAATGTAATTGTCAAAGGAGAGGTTACTATCTACTTGGGTCCCCAGATCCCTAATTACTTCTTCCGTACTTAGTGGATTACCTCCTATGTGGTAGTTTGTGGGCACTTTGTTCTTCTCAAAGGGGATGACTATGCATTTTTTGGCATTTAGCTTGAGGCCATGGTTCTGACACCAGGTATCCGTCTCCCTAAGGCCCTTCTGGAGGATGCTTGTGTAAGCCGGCGAGTCGATTATGCTTCCCAGTTTGCAATCATCTGCGAACTTGGTAAGCCACAGTCCTCCCGTGTTTGCCTGTACCTCAGAGAAGTATATACTGAACAAGAGGGGTCCCAGGACTGAGCCCTGTGGGATGCCACTTGTAACCAGTTTAGAGTCGGACATGGCACCTGCGACTCTGACCATGTGAGTTCTATCCCTGAGCCAGTTTGCAACCCATCTTGTGACATATGGGTTAATATTTAAGCTGGTAAGCTTATTTATGATTCCAGAGTGGGGTATTGTGTCAAAGGCCTTTGTGAGGTCCAGGTAGGCTGTGTGGACTACCTTTCCCTCATCTATGGGTTTGGTTACTATTTTGAAGAAGTCAACTAGGTATAAGAGGCAAGATCTGCCTTTAACAAAGCCGAATTGGGTAGGGTCCAGTGTTTGGAGGTTCCCAATGTCTTTGTTAATGAGATTCATGATGATGCGCTCCATAGCCTTGCAGACCAGGCTAGTCAGGCTTATAGGGCAATAGTTCCCGGGATCCGTTGTGGTGCCACCTTTATGGAGCAGGATCACTGTTGCTGTATGCCATTCTTTGGGTACATAACCTGTGGTAAGGCTGAGCTGGAACAGTGAATTTATGTGAGGGTTTAGTTCATTTTGGAGCTCCTGTAAGACACAGCCCGGGATACCATCCGGTCCGATTGATGCTGTGTTTTTTACTTTGGAGAGGGCTGCTTATGCTGAGCAACTACCTTTGTGCCAAAGTATAATTCAAATTGCACCTTGAGACAGCTCACCAACCAGGCCCCAGATTTCCCAACTGTCATAATGTGCTGTAATGGGTAAGATTAGGTCTGAGACAGAACCATAATAATGTCTACTCTCAACTATTCCATTATGAACTGGAAAGACTCCTCATGTAACAACACCTGTGCTCAATGCATGCTGGATTCCATCGACCCCACTGATCTGGATCACAGTAGTCACACAAACAGGGCTAACAGTATGCTACACATAGTTAGTCTCCAATGCCAATGTTATGTTTCCTAAGAGCAGAGTGTAACTGCTGCAAAAGTGAACACACATGAGTGTAGGTGATCCCTGGTCAGCCTCAGTAAGATGCAGACACACCATATAAAACCACACAAACCTACTGTGAAACTAATCAGCCACATATTATGAGGCCAAGCACAGAGCATTCTATAGCTGTGTCATTAATCATAATGGCAACAACAAGACCTGCCGTGCTGCACAGCACTATGGCATGGGAAGTACTGCACCTACAGAAATAGCACTCATTCATCCAGATAGGGTCTTGGAGAACCTAAACCCACTCCCACCCCCCCAAAAGGTACACTTAGTAATATGTCCATGTACACCACAGGGCCCCTGTACTAATGACTATGCAGGTACAAGTTGCACTCTCTAAAGCCATACATACAGCTTTCATGGGACCTGTCAATATCCCAGGGTGTATCCTACACAAATTTAAGAACATTCAGCTATTCACATGCACATCATGTTCAATCATAGCTTCATGTCAGGCTGTGTACACACTGAATGGTGCACAGCAACAGTTATCACACCCCACAAAGGGGGAGACACCATTAATAATGGGACATAGTGCACAACTACCCTGCTGAGTCTGGTCTGTATGTCCATGTACCATAATCAACGTGTTTGATGTACTCGGTACAGATGTAGATGGCAGTAGGGTTGATTCACACTGCATATCATGACCTTGCCAGGTCATAGGACACCATCACCTGTACTGTGTTCCAGCTACACTCAGTAAACTAGGTGTATATTCCTATGTCACAAGAGTGGTTGGCAACTGGACTGCTGGCAGAACCAACATTACAGAAGGTGTCTGACTAATACATGCACATCAAACCAGTGCCAGCCACAGTAATACAGGGGTCATTCCTGGTTATCTATACCACACCGACTAACACAGAAGGCATCAGCCTATTGATGTTTGCAAATGACTATGAACTAGGAGCAATAGTCGACTCAATGTGTGCTGTGTTCAACATACAGAAGGGCCTTAGTGTGTCAGATGTGTGGTATGTGATGTATGGCCACAATCTGACAGCTAAGTATTGCATTGTCATCCCCTATGTTACAAACCCTGTATCCATGAACTACCACCTAGGCAGCGGTCAACATAATGGAAACTGTGTGTATGGGATGCAACTGGACAGTACTTTCCTTTGATAGTTACTTCACCACACTAGACAGGTAGTCATATGTGGCACCCCTAATCATGACAGGGTGCCATCCAGGAATATAGAGATAATGCTCAGCCATACTCAACACCCATGTGACCCATAATAAATCACATATTTCCTTTAAGGGTTATGGCCCATGTGTAGATGGCCTACACTGCCCTTCCCAATCCCTAGCTGCACTATGTAGCATGCAGCCTACCTGAATAAAGCCATGTCTAACCCAGAGGTGTTGGGACATGCTACACTTAACACATCCTGATCTCAAATAAACACATACGTCATGGACATCCACCTTTCTAGTACAAGGATCACAACATGCCTGACAGAGCTCTGTCCCATACACTTAACATACTCTTGCCATACTATGCATCTCTATCTAGCAAAGCTGCACACCACCCCTCTCTGTGACATGGTGTGATGACCGCATGCCAAACATATCAGTAACCCTGTGGATAAGTTCTGTGGCACTGCTTGAACTGGCCATTGAAACTTACCTGTCTGTTGCCTAAAGCTAGGTAACCTGTCTGCCTAGGCTCATAAATGCCCCAGGGCATATAGCCTACTAGGTCACTATGTCCATACATGCTATAGTTGATATCCAACCCTGCTAATACCATCAGGCTAGATATTGTCCCATGTGTGTTAAAAAAAATGGC